>NC_091300.1:35468142-35768142 GCF_038502225.1 Cherax quadricarinatus | reverse complement strand
GGTACACATCAAAATCACTAAGAGTATCTTATTAGTCTTGAAGATGCCATATTAATAATGATAACAATACACAATAATAATCACACTGGGGCCCATTATATGTCATATAATACGTTAACATAGACATTTTCATTAATCCAACTATAATATTGCTTTCAAAATTATGTAATAAACATGCTATGTAACATATAAACATTACAGGAAAATTATAAAATTTTTCTACACCATCTATTTAAGGCTGATACCTTAACTGCAACTGATTCTCTATCATACACAAGTCCTCTTAACTCTATGAGTGTCAATTATTTAATGCTTGTGCCAAAATTAGTAAGTCTTGGGTGGAGCACTGAACTCATAAGGGTCA
The DNA here is from genome assembly GCF_038502225.1 of Cherax quadricarinatus. Classification (NCBI taxonomy): domain Eukaryota; kingdom Metazoa; phylum Arthropoda; class Malacostraca; order Decapoda; family Parastacidae; genus Cherax; species Cherax quadricarinatus. The sequence continues at coordinate 35,767,778 of NC_091300.1, read as the reverse complement.
TCACACAATGGCAGGAAGAATGAGAGGCTTCCAGGGTCAATCCAAGTAAGATAAGGGCAAGTCCAATTCCTTGGATCACAGGATCCCCCCCCCCTCACCTGCATTAAGGAACCTTCCTTGAGGGAGGACTCGTCAGAAGCCTAAGGTATGGTAGGCCTGTAGACAGTGGAGGCAGGGTATGACCTTCAGTGGATTCCATCTCATATCTGTCTTCAGATGCTTGAACTGTCATCTAGTACCCATTGAAGGAAGGTCCCTTGATATCAGCAAGGGACTTAATCCAAGGAACTGGTTATAGCCTTCCCTTCCTTTGATCGAACCAAACTGCCTTCCATTTTCCCAGGGGATGTATGACTCCTACGAGTTTAGCATTCCTTCTCAATCTATTAATGAAGATTTTTCCTCAATCTGCTAATGTAGAGTGAGGGGAAAAAGAGTTTTAACAGCTTTTGAATTGGGGCCTGGGGTTCTGAAGCCCTCCCAAGCCCCCTTTCCCTTGGCCACCACTGCTCTCACCGCAGGTGCATAAACCCTTATTATACAGGCGGGCCCCGCTTTACAGCACTTTGCTTTACAGTGGTTTTCAATATACCCATTCTTCATTTATTTAGTCTTCCTATAATAAATATATTCACCACTGACTATAAGCCAAGGACGAAATATTTTAATGTGTGCATTGTATATACATGTTTTAGGCCTAGTTATATTGCTCACTTAATATAGTGTAAACGTGTTATAAGGCTTATAACGCAATTGAAAGTTAAAGCTATGATTCACTTTACAGCAGTAGCATGGTACCTAACCTGCTGTATAAGTGGGGCCCTCCTGTATCCTGTCTCTCTTATGTGCGCGCATGCACGCGCGTGCACACACACACACACACACACACACAATCCCACCAAGTGCAAAATCATGAAGATTGGGGAAGGGCAAAGAAGGCCGCAGACGGAGTACAGTCTAGGGGGTCAGAGACTACAAACCTCACTCAAGGAAAAAGATCTTGGGGTGAGTATAACACCAGGCACATCTCCTGAAGCGCACATCAACCAAATAACTGCTGCAGCATATGGGCGCCTAGCAAACCTCAGAACAGCATTCCGACATCTTAATAAGGAATCATTCAGGACCCTGTACACCGTGTACGTTAGGCCCATATTGGAGTATGCGGCACCAGTTTGGAACCCACACCTAGCCAAGCACGTGAAGAAACTAGAGAAAGTGCAAAGGTTTGCAACAAGACTAGTCCCAGAGCTAAGAGGTATGTCCTACGAGGAGAGGTTAAGGGAAATCAACCTCACGACACTGGAGGACAGGAGAGATAGGGGGGACATGATAACGACATACAAAATACTGAGAGGAATTGACAAGGTGGACAAAGACAGGATGTTCCAGAGATTGGACACAGTAACAAGGGGACACAGTTGGAAGCTGAAGACACAGATGAATCACAGGGATGTTAGGAAGTATTTCTTCAGCCACAGAGTAGTCAGTAAGTGGAATAGTTTGGGAAGCGATGTAGTGGAGGCAGGATCCATACATAGCTTTAAGCAGAGGTATGATAAAGCTCACGGCTCAGGGAGAGTGACCTAGTAGCGATCAGTGAAGAGGCGGGGCCAGGAGCTCGGACTCGACCCCCGCAACCTCAACTAGGTGAGTACAACTAGGTGAGTACACACACACACACACACACACACACACTCACACACACACACACACACACACACACATACACACACACACATACACACACACACACACACACCTGCAAATGTAGTCCTCATTATTAAGAAAGGAGGCAGACACGAAGCACTAAACTATAGACCAGTGTTTAGCATGCAAAGTCACAGAGATTATCAGGAGGAGAGTGATGAAGCACCTAGAACGGAACAAGCTTATGAATGACAACCAGCACAGATTCAGGGAAGGCAAATCCTGTGTCACAAACCTAACCTAACCTGGAGTTTCATGACAAGGTAACAGAAGTAGGACAAAGAGAGAGAGAAGGGTGGGTAGATTGCATTTTCTTGGACTGCAAGAAGACCTTCGACACAGTTCCTCACAAGAGATTAGAGCAAAAGCTAGAGGATTAGGCACACATAACAGGAAGGGCACTGCAATGGTTCAGAGAATATGTGACGGGTATCAGAGTGAGCGCCTGTGACGAACGGGGTTCCACAGGGGTCAGTCCTAGAACCAGTGCTATTTTTGGTAAATGTGAATGACATGACAGAAGGGATAGATTCAGAAGTGTCCCTGTTGCAGATGATATGAAGTTAATGAAGAGAATAAAATCGGATGAGGATCAGGCAGAACTACAAAGACACTTAGATAAGCTGGAAGCTTGGTTCAGCAACCAGCTCCTCGAATTTAACTCCGCCAAATGCGGCGGGGTTAAATTCGAGGTATATTGGAAAAGAGGTACTGGAAAAGATGTTGCCAAATACGTTTCCAACATCTTTTCCAATACCTCATTCCAAGTATCTACCTCCACATCCACCACCATCAAGGACATTACCACAGAGGCGTCGCTAGGGTTAGCGTCAACCAGGGCGGAATCTTTGGTCTCACCCAGGGTGGCATCTTTGGTGTCGCCCCCATGAGATCCAAGGGCGGGGGGGATAGGGGTAGTAAACTCCAGTTACATCACTGCTGCAGGCCCAGTGACTATTGTTTAACAATGAGAACATTTAAAGGCCATAAACCAAACTTTATTAATGATAAATAATCATAGTAATATTGAGGAAATATAAACTAAAATACCACTTTGAGTATAGGCAACAGATCCTACATTTATTCATCTTCAACAATGAAAAAAAGGAAACTTGAAAAATAAAGAAAAACACTAGTTCCAATTTAACCTTGAGTACAGGTAACATCTCAAAGAATCTGATATTTCATTTCCTTGCCTTCGGTCCTGCAAAATCATCTATCACATCATCAAACTCAATGATTTTCCCTATATAGACCTATTTGTACTCTGTAATCCTATAATGGGCTATATAGACACGAACAATTTTTCTCTTAGGTTGCTGCAGCATGGTTTTGGTCATTAGTGTTACCTCTTTAGAGGCTCTATGGTGTCACCCCTTAAATGGTGTCACCTGAGGCGGCCTCCTCCCCCCCCCATGATGCCCCTGCATTACCAGTAATACACAGGATAAGCTTCAATCCAATGCAGGGGTATACACAATCCCTTGTAATGACTGCAGCAAATCATACGTTGGCAAAACATTCAGAGACCTCCAAACACATATTTCAGAACACCAGTATACAGGCCGATCTGACGATCCAAGGAATGCCAGTGTTCAATGCTGAAATTCACACAACCCTTTAATCAACTACAAAAATGCAAGACTTATCACCAGAAAAGACAACACTCAATACTGAAGAATCTTGGAATCATCACTTATCTGTATATCCAACAACTTCAACCAGAACGACAGCTTCTATAACATAGCTGGACCCCTTGCCAAAAAACTTCTTCATCGCTATCCCACACAAGAACGTAAGAATGGACAAACACTGCAGGTCTACTCATATACTCATCCAATCCCTTTTAAAAGCTACCTAAGGTTCTAGACTCTATCACCCAACTCCTATTTAAGGGGGCCTCCTTGCATCAGTAAAGAGGCTATTGGTCTGAGGAATTGGACCTCTTGGTCTTCTTCCTCCGAATGAACCTAATTACCCCCAATCCTCCCTTCCCTACCCCACCCTCCTGATACTCCCCTTTTTTCCCCTTTCCTCCCCTCTCCCCACCCTTCCCTTGTTTCCCGTCCCGTTTAAAGCCTCTGGGGTCCTCCCCTCTGACATTACAGTTTCTAGGTAGGTGGTGGTGTGCCGGGGTTTCGTCCCACTCCGTGAGGTCCCTCAGGGGTGGTGTGGTTTGCCATAGAATCTGAATTATCTGAACGTGCCCTGCTCCCTTCCCAGATTTCCAGGAAGAGGGCAGGGTGCCCTTCGGGTAATGGGTGTATCTCCAGAAGCTGCCTGTCGGTTCTGGGAGGTGGTGGCTGAAGGGGGTATGCTTTGTGGCGGGTTTCCGACAGCCCTTTCTCTTGTCCACCGAGGTAACTTGGTAGATGTGATGCTGCTATCCCGGAGCACTGGTTTACTGGCATGAAAGGTAGGGTCTGGCACAGGTTCCATGCTGCATCTTCACCACCGGTGGGCTCGAGGCCCTTTCAGATGAGGGGGAGCTTTCGGCCCCTCCATGCCTCCTAGCAATTGTCCCTCTGCTGTCCCCTTTTTTTCTTTCTTTCTTTTTTTCTTAAAATAACAAGAAAGGAGATATCACAGAAGATGCACCTATTATTGTGGAGTCTTCTTCCAGTGAAACCCTTCCTCCTCCCAGGACCCATTCTGATCCCACACCCTGTTTTGACCCGGCTTCGTTATCGGTCCATTCTCTTGACTCCTCTCATGCCCTTGTACCTTCTACTGGTGATGCTTCGTCACCTGCTTCAGGTGCTGTGGTGTCACCAGTATCTGTTCGTGTCGCTACTTCTAGCATGCCTTTCACAGTGTGTCCGGCTTCCCCAAATACAGTGCAACAGTTTTCGGATCACCCACCTCCCTTAGGTCAGACCACCCGCGGTACTACTAAACGTCAAAGACAACCTACTGATGACAGTTTGTGGATGATTGCTCAAAAATGACCTACACAACACTCACTACCTTTGCATACTGGGCTAACGAGTGCGCAATGGACAAAATTTGTTTCTTTACAAACGACGTCTCACACGGTTTATCTGTCTGATCATGGAATTGGTAAAACACTTTTAAGGCATGTTGGCCAAAATATATCTTTCCATGCTCTTCAAAGCGATGTGTGTCGTAACTGTACAGAATTCAGAGCAAGCTCATGCTTTCTCTCACATCACTTCCATAGATAACATACCAGTCACTGTTTGAAAGCATGCTACTCTTAATTATTGCAGTGGTACTGTGGCCAATTTAATTAACTCTGTTTACCATTACATGTACTCTTTGTGTTCAATTGGCTAGAAAGTTATTCCTTTAGCACATATTTTGTGCACTACTATGCCATGATCGCACTTGTCAAAGGCTTTTGTAAAGTCTGTGTGTATTACATCTGCATTCTGTTTTTCTTCCAGTGCATCCAAGACCATATCATAGTGATCCAGTGCAGTTTTTTGGAATCCAAGTAGTTTGCAATCGTACTTCTTAGCACTCTTTCAAAGAATTTTTGTGATGTTAGAGATATTGGTCTATAGTTCTTAGCTAATGCTTTGCTGTTTTATGAAGTGGGTCTACAGCCATTGATTTTAGTGACTGGAATTTTACCCATGTCTAAGCTCGTCCATAGTATACTTAGGGCATGCTAGGGGGTTTGTTGCAGTTCTTAATGAATACAGAGTTCCTCGAGTCTGAGCCTAGGGCTGAGTGCATGAGCATGTTGTCAATTGCTTTCTCAATGTCTACTGGAGTTAGAGTAATATCGGAAATGTGGCATACATTGGAGTTTTGAGGCTCATTCATGAAAAACATCATTTGATTGTCGATCTTTAGACTGATTAGTGGCTTGCTAAACACAGAATCATACTGGGATTTCAGTATCTCGCTCATTTCTTTGTTGTCATCTGTAAGTCCCATCTTGTCTGAGCAAGGGCCAGATACTAGATGTGGCATTTGCCTTGTTTTTGGCATATGAAAAGAAAGAAATCGAATTTCTTTCAATTGTGGGGGTGTGCACTAGGTATGGGTGGTATAAGCTGCTTGTGGGTGGTACACACTGGGATGGAGTTATCGACTGGAAAGTGCTGACCCCTCAAGGCTCATGAAGCGCCTAGGAAAAGGGAGGTAATCAGGCATGGACCCAAGGTAGGAAAAGGAAACTAATTGGATGGAGTCATTCAGCATTAAGACAACCCCATTTCTTTGCTCTTGATGGTGATAATTATGGTTAGGTGGCTATGATGGTTGTGGTTATTACAGGGTTGTAATTCATGTGTACTTGTGATGGTGGTTGTGTTTTGATGTGTTGGGATGATGATTGCTGATCGAGTACGTTGTGGATATGTGACGGTTGGTGTGGGGGTGTATGATGGTGCTTGTGGGTGTGAGCTCGGGGTACTTGGTGGCGTTGGGTTATAGTTTAGGTGAATGTGGTGGAGTGTGCACAATCAGAGTACCAGCAATGCTGGACAACCTAGGTACATGATACCAGTGTTATTCCACCAAGTTGCGGTAGTTGACTGGGTGTGTACAGGAAGGAGAGTAGACATAATGGGTGAACAAGTAGCTGTTATCTATTGGGAGTTCACTCCTCCCAGTATCTTATACATGGGGCCTGGCGGGTCTCACTTTCTGTAGACTAATTTCCTTTTTATTTAACAATATTGGATACATCAGCAGTGTGCTGCTACCCTATTCTATATGATAGTTACACAGCAAAAGCTAGTTTCCCTGTCATTTTCTGTCACACAGGATGGGGCTAATACAGTGTTGAAATCCAGGCAGGGAGGCTTCAGTAGCGCAGTGGGGATATCGTCAAGTACAGTGGACCCCCGCATAACGATTACCTCCGAATGCGACCAATTATGTAAGTGCATTTGTACGTGTATGTTTGGGGGTCTGAAATGGACTAATCTATTTCACAATATTTCTTATGGGAACAAATTCGGTCAGTACTGGCACCTGAACATACTTCTGGAGTGAAAAAATATCGTTAACCGGGGGTCCACTGTATTCCATTATGGGTTCATCAGCTACGGGAGCTTCAAAGGTTACCTTCAAGCAGAGCTGGAGTTACTATTACTTAGACTAAGGGTGGTGAACCTTCTGCCTTCTAAATGACTCCGAATTTTGTAAAAGAAATCCCTTTTATTTTTATTGAAAATACGTTACCCCTTATGATTTAGTCCTAACCGACTGTAGGTTCCCCACCTGACGACCACTACCCAGCCAGAGGCAAGTTGGTGATGGACGGTGAGGATGTGTGGCCAGTCTATTATGTCTTTTAATAGAGGTGCATGTGACTCTCTGTTCGAAGTGCAAATTCAGAATAATTATATAGCGTGACCGTTTCTGTATTTTTTTCTTTTTTTTTTTGTGCTGATAAAATTATTTGCTTACTCTGTGATATTACAATATCAACATCGAAGAAATTCAATGTGCCGTTGCAAAAGCAACGACAATTATTCCAAACAGTGTTTGGACTGGATGAACCACAACTGATACTAACTCAGAGCAGGTTTTATACTTTATTCGTGCCATAACTGAGGATCTTTGCTACGAAGAATTACTCGCTTCGGGCAGCCTTACTGGCACGACACCTGAAATAGATCTTCAACAACCTTCAAGGTAAATGTCGCGAAGCTGGACTTAATTGGGTAATTTAGTGTGTACAGACGATGTACCACCTTCCATGACAGGAAAATGTGAAGGGTTTATTGCACAGCTAAAAAAAAAATCAGATGCTCTAATTTCTTTTCATTGTATTTTGCATCAGCAAAATCTCTGTTTTAAATCTACTATTTTAAGTGACACTGCATAAAATTATATATATTATATAATTATATATACAGGAGGGCCCTGCTTATGTGGCAGGTTAGGTTCCAGGCTACCACTGTACAGTGAATCACCCTTTTTTCATTTGTAAATGCATATAAATATTGCCTGATAACATGTTTACATTATCAACCTATATTCGTGCAAATGCAACACAGCATCATCAGTTTCGCAACATGCTTCAGTTGGATGATAAGATATTATGTGGATTTGCCTTATCATTCTAAAGTGCCCTGGCTATCACAGGGACAAGTGCACTGGCTATCACAGGGACAGGTGTGTGGCTATTACAATGACAGGTACGCTGGCTATCACAAGGACTGGTGCGCTGGCTATCACAGGGACAGGTGCGCTGGCTATCACAGGGACAGGTGCGCTGGCTATCACAATGACAGGTACGCTTGCTATCACAGGGACAGGTGCGCTAGCTATCACAGGGACAGGTGCGCTGGCTATCACAGGGACAGGTACGCTGGCTATCACAGGGGCAGGTGCTCTGGTTATCACAATGACAGGTACGCTTGCTATGACAGGGGCAGGTGCACTGGCTATCACAGGGACAGGTGCGCTGGCTATCACAGGGGCAGGTGCGCTGGCTATCACAGGGACAGGTGCGCTGGCTATCACAGGGACAGGTGCGCTGGCTATCACAGGGACTGGTGCGCTGGTTATCACAGGGACTGGTGCGCTGGTTATCACAGGGACAGGTGCGCTGGCTATCACAGGGACAGGTGCACTGGCTATCACAGGGACAGGTGCGCTGGTTATCACAGGGACAGGTGCGCTGGCTATCACGGACAGGTGCGCTGGCTATCACAGGGACAGGTGCACTGGCTATCACAGGGACAGGTGCGCTGGCTATCACAGGGACGGACAGGTGTTGGTCAAAATTTTATCTTAGCGAGAACAAATCATTAGATTTTATGAAGAACAGAATCACTACTGTGAATTATAAAAAGATTTCTGTAGAAATGCTGCATTTCTGTGTGATATCATATCAAAACAAAATGACTTGAATATTTATTGTAAAGTAAAAGGACACAAGTGCAACTAATGTGACATTTTATTGTGGCAATATTTCGCTCTCCAGGAGCTTTGTCAAGCCGTTATTTACAAGATAAAACTAAGTCTATATGATGTGTCAAAAAACTCAAGCATTTCGAATAAAAATACATTAAAAAAAAATCACCTTGCTCAAACGGAAATTTCGGATGAACACTTTCCCCAGGTAGCGAAAGACATTAATGTGCAGGAGGATTCGTGTGAATCACTTGAATAATATGCTGCTGTTATAGACTCATTATCTGAAGAATACAATGAAAGGTTCACTGACTTTGAGAATCATGATCTCACGCTGAAATTAACACTTCAACCTCACCTGGTTGATGTCTCCGAGGCCTCTAAAGAACTATAGATGGAACTGATTGAGCTCTCGGCAGATAACATTTTAAAGTCCCTGTTTGATGCTAAGAAAGATCCCATTGAAATATGGAAAAATGCAATAGAATACCCACATCTACTGCAACATGCACAACAAAAGCTTTCTTGTTTCTCAACCACTTATTGTTGCAAATCCACATTCTCTTACCTAACCCAAATCAAGACGCTATTATGGTCCCAAATGACGGATACGCACCTGGAGAATCAGCTGAAACTGTGGACCTCCATGTTTCAACCAAATACCCAAATGCTTCCCCACAAAACGCAGTCACTAAGTCAGGGTTAGTTAACTTTATAATTTAAAAAAAAAATATATATTTTTCTTGAAGTTATATAATAATTAACTTTTTACAAAAAAAACAACATTCTGCAGTATATGTAATCAAAATTTCTTGAATGCTGCCTTATTAGATTACAGCTAACTTCAATGTGGCCTTCCACCCCTGACTTAGGCTATCCTAAGAGATGGTAATTCCTATCTCATATCCAGAAGAAAACATTTATTTTTATGAATCGCTCGATCATCGCAGACCGGTGAGTGTATTACTGGTGAGATCAACTTTACGAACATTGCTCTACGGGGGGAAGGGGTTGAGGCATTCAATTCTGTGTTTTCTGTCTCAATGGGATTGACTAAGAGGATAAGAAAATGTTTTACGTGCGAAGAGCGAGGGGAAGAGAGTGAAAACTAGAGAAAACACACACACACACACACACACACACACACACACACACACACAGGGGAGACATGATAACGACATATAAAATACTGTGCGGAATAAACAAGGTGGACAAAGACGGGATGTTCCAGAGAAGGGACACAAACACAAGAGGTCACAATTGGAAGTTGAAGACTCAGATGAATCAAAGGGATGTTAGGAAGTATTTCTTCAGTCATAGAGTAGTCAGGCCGTGGAATAGCCTAGAAAGTGACGTAGTGGAGGCGGGAACCATACATAGTTTTAAGGCGAGGTATGATAGAGCTCATGGGGCAGGGAGAGAGAGGACCTAGTAGCAATCAGCGAAGAGGCGGGGCCAGGAGCTGTGACTCGACCCCTGCAACCACAAATAGGCGAGTACACTTAGGAAGCTAGGAAGTCCTCTCTCAATGTGAGCAAGGAATAGGATAATAGCCAGCAATAATTGATACTTAAATCCAGAAAGGGCAATATGTGGAGAGTAGCATTACTAGGGAAGACAACTAGGACCAAATTTGAGCCTACACGACAGAGAGGTATAACGGATCCACACCACCTACCCCCTAACCATCCATCTCTCACACACACACACACACACACACACACACACACACACCAGAGAGTATACCTCGACCGCGACAGAACACAAGAAGAAAGGACTACACTGAAAGAGAGGGTACAGAGAAGCAAGGAGGAATGAGAAGCAATGAAAATGAGCAGGACCCAGACACAGGAGGAAGGGCAAACACACCCCACAGAATCTCCCACCAAAAGACTCCACCCGCGATATTCCCAACGCAACTGAGCAACCTATACTACAACCCACTCACTGTTCCCTCTGCCACCAATCCCCATATCACAAACCTCACCCCAACAGCTGTCCCTTATGGGCATTCTGACCCCACCCCCATCAACACAAACCCCACCTACACCACAGCCCCATATAGGCCCCCACCAAGGCTCTCGCTCCCCCAACCCCAATATTCTTGCATGACCACAATGATAGAAAAGAAGCTAAAGGTTTGGTACACAAACGCGGATGGAATAATGAATAAACATGAGGAGTGGAATGAAAGAATCAGTGAAAAATCCCCAGACATCATAGAAGTCACAGAAACAAAACTCGCTGAAACAATAACAGACACAATCTTCCCAACAGGATATCAGATCCTGAGGAAAGATAGAAGGAGTAGAGGGGGAGGAGGGGTTGCACTGCTCATAAAACACCGATGGAGATTTGAGGAAATGGAAGGCATGGACATGATTGGAGAAAGAGACTACATTGTAGGTACAATTCAGTCCGGAGAACATAAAGTAGTCATTGGAGTGATGTATAACCCACCACAGAACTGCAGGAGGCCAAGAGAGGAGTACGAAGAAAACAACAGGGTGATGGTGGACACACTGGCTGAGGTGGCAAGAAGAGCTCACTCGAGCAGAGCAAAGTTACTGGTAATGGGCGATTTCAACCACAGGGAGATCGACTGGGAAAACCTGGAGCCACATGGGGGTCCCGAAACATGGAGAGCCAAGATGATGGATGTGGTACTTGAAAACCTCATGCATCAACATGTCAGGGACACAACCAGAGAGAGAGGGGAGGATGAGCCAGCAAGACTGGATCTTGTGTTCACTATAACGGCTTGTTTATTTGGTAACTGGTAGCGAGTGTGAATGATATACGTCTTCGGAGGCTTCTTACTTTATTGATAACTAGTGCTGGGTTACACAGGCTTGTGTGTTTGTGCCCACGGCCCGGGCAGGGCCATGCCCACGAGAGAGAGCTGGGAGTACTTGTGTGTTGATGCCAGGCCGCTGTGAGAGTGAGAGCGAGGCAAGTCTGGGCATACTGAAGTGGCAAGGCCTATAGGTGGCAGCACCAGCATGGCGCGAAATATGAACTAAGCTGGCAGACAGCATGGGCTGTCTGTGCAGACAGTACAGGCTGTCTACATCACCCTGAGCAGTTCAGACATTGAGGACATCACTTATGAGAGGCCCCTTGGAGCTAGCGATCATGTGGTTCTGAGTTTTGACTATATAGTAGAGTTACAAGTGGAGAAGGTAACAGGAACTGAAGGGGACAGGCCAAACTATAAAAGGGGGGACTACACAGGTATGAGAAACTTCCTGCAGGAGGTTCAGTGGGACAGAGAAATGGTAGGAAAATCAGTAAACGAGATGATGGAATATGTGGCAACAAAGTGCAAGGAGGCAGAGGAAAGTTTTGTTCCCAAGGGAAACGGAAATAATAGGAAGACCAAAACGAGTCCTTGGTTTACCCGAAGGTGTAGGGAGGCAAAAACTAAGTGCAACAGAGAATGGAAAAGGTACAGGAGGCATAGGACCCAGGAAAACAAGGAGATTAGTAGAAGAGCCAGAAACGAGTATGCACAGATAAGGAGGGAGGCCCAGCGACAGTATGAAAACGACATAGCATCGAAAGTCAAATCTGACCCGAAACTGTTGTATAGCCACATTAGGAGGAAGACAACAGTCAAGGACCAGGTGATAAGGCTGAGGAAAGAAGGTGGAGAACTCACAAGAAACGATCAAGAGGTATGTGAGGAGCTAAACAAGAGATTTAAGGAAGTATTTACAGTAGAGACAGGAAGGACTCTGGGGGGACAGACCAGACGGGGACACCAGCAAGGAATACACCAACAAGTGTTGGACGACATACATACAGATGAGGAGGAGGTGAAGAAACTGCTAAGGGACATTGATACCTCAAAGGCAATGGGACCAGACAACATCTCCCCATGGGTCCTTAGAGAGGGAGCAGATATATTGTGCGTGCCACTTACCACAATCTTCAACACATCCCTGGAAACTGGGCAACTACCCGAGGTATGGAAGACGGCAAATGTAGTTCCCATTTTTAAAAAAGGAGACAGAAAAGAGGCACTAAACTATAGACCTGTGTCATTGACGTGTATAGCATGCAAAATTATGGAGAAGATTATCAGGAGGAGAGTGGTGGAGCACCTGGAACGGAACAAGAGTATAAATGCCAACCAGCATGGATTCATGGAAGGCAAATCCTGTGTCACAAACCTTCTGGAGTTTTATGATAAAATAACAGAAGTAAGACACGAGAGAGAGGGGTGGGTTGATTGCATCTTCTTGGACTGCAAGAAGGCCTTTGACACAGTTCCTCACAAGAGATTAGTGCAGAAGCTAGAGCATCAGGCGCATATAACAGGAAGGGCACTGCAATGGATCAGAGAATACCTGACAGGGAGGCAACAACGAGTCATGGTACGTAATGATGAATCACAGTGGGCACCTGTGACGAGCGGGGTCCCACAGGGGTCGGTCCTAGGACCAGTGCTATTTTTGGTATATGTGAACGACATGATGGAAGGGTTAGACTCAGAAGTGTCCCTGTTTGCAGATGATGTGAAGTTAATGAGGAGAATTAAATCTGATGAGGACCAGGCAGGACTTCAAAGAGACCTGGACAGACTGGACACCTGGTCCAGCAAATGGCTTGTCGAATTTAATCCTGCCAAATGCAAAGTCATGAAGATAGGGGAAGGGCACAGAAGACCACAGACAGAGTATAGGCTAGGTGGCCAAAGACTGCAAACCTCACTCAAGGAGAAAGATCTTGGGGTGAGTATAACACCGAGCATGTCTCCGGAAGCACACATCAATCAGATAACTGCTGCAGCATATGGGCGCCTGGCAAACCTGAGAACAGCATTCCGATACCTTAGTAAGGAATCGTTCAAGACACTGTACACCGTGTATGTCAGGCCCATACTGGAGTATGCAGCACCTGTTTGGAACCCGCACTTGATAAAGCACGTCAAGAAACTAGAGAAAGTACAAAGGTTTGCGACAAGGTTAGTTCCAGAGCTAAGGGAAATGTCCTATGAAGAAAGATTAAGGGAAATCGGCCTGACGACACTGGAGGACAGGAGGGTCAGGGGAGACATGATAACGACATATAAAATACTGCGTGGAATAGACAAGGTGGACAAAGACAGGATGTTCCAGGGAGGGGACACAGAAACAAGAGGCCACAATTGGAAGTTGAAGACACAAATGAGTCAGAGAGATATTAGGAAGTATTTCTTCAGTCATAGAGTTGTAAGGCAGTGGAATAGCCTAGAAAATGATGTAGTGGAGGCAGGAACCATACACAGTTTTAAGACGAGGTTTGATAAAGCTCATGGAGCAGGGAGAGAGAGGGCCCAGTAGCAACCGGTGAAGAGGCGGGGCCAGGAGCTAAGACTCGACCCCTGCAACCACAAATAGGTGAGTACAAATAGGTGAGCACACACACACACACACACACACACACACACACACACACACACACACACACACACACAAGGGCAGACGCTCATAGAAGCTTTAGACCCTAGTAGTAATCTCCACTTTTTATAACCCAGAATTGCTGGTATGTATTAGCAGTATCTCCCCCTCATTCCTCCCCCATACACATGAACACACACACATACACACACACACCTGCACTAGGACAAAATGGTAACTAACTAGGTGAAAACACACACACACACACACACACGCACACACCCACACACACACACACACACACACACACACACACACACACACACACACACACACACACACCCACCCCCACACACACACATACACTCCCCCCCTCCCCCTCTGACATCTCACTCCTTCACCTGATCCCTCCCCTCCCTCTTTCACCCTCCCCCTTCCCACCTCTCCCTCCTTCCCCCTCTCCCTCTCCCACTCACCCACTTGCTGCACTCTCCTTCCCACTCCCCCTTCCCACTACTCTCCCACATAGCCACAGTTCCTCCTCTACCTCCCCCACGCCCACACTCTGACATACACAATACTAACCTAACATACAGAATTACATAGGTTTCCCACTCTGAGGCAATCAGGATAAAACAAAAATGGGTTGCCAGAGAGCAACAAGAAAAACCAAGGGACAGGAGGAGGAAACTGCAAAGGAAGATTGGGCAGCAGAGCTCACAAAAAGGGAACATGAATGGGAAAAGAAACTAGAAGAACTTAGCATGAGAATGGAAGAGAGGATAGACATGGAAAGCAGGAAGTGGGAGGTGCAAGTCAAAGCAGCAGAGGCCAGGATACAGAGTTTAGAAGAGGAACTGAAAAATCTGAAACAGCCTAAAGAACTAAAGAACATTTTGGGATTGACAACAGAGACTGCTACCTCAGTCACAAATAAGGGGACTGTAGGGAAAGAAGGAGCAAAACAGCATGTAGAAGCTCAATCAGTGGAGAATGTAGTAAATGAAAGAGCTAAGCTATATGTGGAGGCCCTAACAGACCACAGCAGAGCCCAGGGAAAGCCGAGAAGGGAAAATGACAGGCCACTGAGCCCAAGTACATTAGCTAGTGAAACTGAAGAAAGGAAAGCTGCAATGGAGGAAATCAAATTGAATGAGAGGATACACAGGGATATGCAGTGGGAGAATGAAAGGGTGAGGTCAGTCTTTGTGTATGGGCTCCAGGAAGTTGAAGGGGAAACATATGAAGCCAGAAAACAAGGGAAAAAAAAGCAATTGAAAGCATCATGAAAGCAATAGGAGAAGACGACATGACCCAGCTGGAAAATTTTCGGAGAATAGGGGGGTATGTAAAAAAAAGAACCCAGCCAGTGAAAGTGACCTTCAAGGCAGAATCGACTCGGAACAGGATCCTGCAGGAGAAAGCACGATTAAGGGACATGCCGGCATACAGGAAGGTGTATCTCGACCGCGACAGAACACAAGCAGAAAGGCAGAAACAGAGAGAGATGGTACAAAGGCGAAAGGAGGAAAGAGAGGGGATGGAGAAGACAGACAGGAGATCCCAGACACAGGAAGATCAAATACAGCCTCCCTCACAACTTCCTATAGAAGCCTCCCAACCAGGTCAACCCCAGTGCAACCAAACACTCTAAACCAAAACACCCATGCCACATCCAATGCCCCCACCCACTGCATTACAAACTCCACCCCCACAGCAACCACCCATAGTTCCTTATCAGGTCTCCCACTTCCCCAACCCCAATACACCTCCCAGACCACAATCTTAGAAAAGAAGTTGAAGGTGTGGTATACAAATGCAGATGGAATAACAAATAAGTATGAGGAGTGGCACGAAAGAATCAAGGAGACATCCCCAGACATAATAGCACTCACAGAAACAAAACTCACCAGAATAATAACAGATTCAATCTTTCCAACCGGATATCAAATCCTCAGGAAATACAGAGGGAGGAGAGGGGGAGGAGGAGTTGCACTGCTCATTAAAAACCAGTGGGGGTTTGAGAAAATGGAAGGAATGGATGGCACGGGCGAAAGGGACTACTTAGTAGGAACAATCCAGTCTGAGGGACATAAGGTGATAATTGCAGTAATGTACAACCCACCACAGAACTGCAGGAGGCCAAGAGAAGAATACGATGAGAGCAACAGAGCAATGGTCGACACACTAGCCGAGGTGGCCAGGAGAGCACACATGGGGGGAGCAAAGTTACTAGTTATGGGTGATTTCAATCACAAGGAGATTGACTGGGAAAACCTGGAGCCCCATGGGGGTCCCGAAACATGGAGAGCCAAGATGATGGATGTGGTACTGGAAAACCTCATGCATCAACATGTTAGAGACACTACCAGAGAGAGAGGAGAGGATGAACCAGCAAGACTGGACCTTGTATTCACCTTGAGTAGTTCTGACATCGAGGATATCATGTATGAAAGGCCCCTGGGAGCTAGTGATCATGTGGTTCTGTGCTTCGACTACATAGTTGAGCTCCAAGTGGAGAGAGCAGCAGGAATAGGGTGGGAAAAACCAAACTACAAAAGGGGGAACTACTCAGGCTTGAGGAACTTCTTTCAAGACATTCAGTGGGAGAGGGAACTGACAGGAAAACCAGTACAAGAAATGATGGACTATGTGGCAACAAAATGCAAGGAGGCAGAGGAGAGGTTTGTTCCCAAGGGAAACAGAAATAATGGGAAGAACAGAACGAGTCCTTGGTTCACCCAAAGGTGTAGGGAGGCAAAAACTAGGTGTACTAGAGAATGGAAAAGGTACAGAAGACAGAGAACTCAGGAAAATAAAGAGATTAGCTGAAGAGCCAGAAACGAATATGCACAGATAAGAAGGGAGGCTCAGCGGCAATACGAAAATGACATAGCATCGAAAGTCAAGACTGACCCGAAGCTGTTGTACAGCCACATCAGGAGGAAAACAACAGTCAAGGACCAGGTAATCAGACTGAGGAAGGGTGATGGGGAATTCACAAGAAACGACCGGGAGGTATGTCAGGAGCTCAACACAAGATTTAAAGAAGTATTTACAGTGGAAACCAGTAGGACTCCAGGAAATCAGAGCAGGGGGGTGCACCAGCAAGTGCTGGATGAGGTACATATAACCAAGGAGGAGGTGAAGAAGCTGCTATGCGAACTTGACACCTCAAAGGCGGTGGGACCAGACAACATCTCTCCGTGGGTCCTTAAAGAGGGAGCAGAGACATTGTGTGTACCATTAACAAAGATCTTCAACACATCATTTGAAACTGGGCAACTCCCCGAGGTATGGAAGATGGCAAATGTAGTCCCAATTTTTAAAAAGGGAGACAGACATGAGGCACTAAACTACAGACCTGTATCACTAACGTGTATAGTATGCAAGGTCATGGAGAAGATCATCAGGAGGAGAGTGGTGGAGCACCTGGAAAGAAACAAGTGTATAATTGACAACCAGCATGGTTTCAGGGAGGGAAAATCCTGTGTCACAAACCTATTAGAGTTTTATGACAAGGTGACAGAAGTAAGACAAGAGAGAGAGGGGTGGATCGACTGCATTTTTTTGGACTGCAAGAAGGCCTTCGACACAGTTCCTCACAAGAGGTTACTGCAAAAGCTAGAGGATCAGGCACACATAACAGGAAAGGCACTGCAATGGATAAGAGAATACCTTACAGGGAGGCAACAACGAGTCATGGTACGTGACGAGGTGTCAAAGTGGGCGCCTGTGACAAGCGGGGTTCCACAGGGGTCAGTCCTAGGACCTGTGCTGTTCTTGGTATATGTGAATGACATAACGGAAGGGATAGACTCAGAAGTGTCCTTGTTTGCAGACGATGTGAAGTTAATGAGAAGAATCAAATCGGATGAGGATCAGGCAGGACTACAAAGAGACCTGGACAGGCTACAAGCCTGGTCCAGCAACTGGCTCCTTGAGTTTAACCCCGCCAAATGCAAAGTCATGAAGATTGGGGAAGGGCAAAGAAGACCGCAGACACAATATAGTTTAGATGGCCAAAGTCTGCAAACCTCACTCAAGGAAAAAGATCTGGGGGTGAGTATAACACCGAGCATATCTCCTGAGGCGCACATCAATCAGATAACTGCTGCAGCATACAGGCGCCTGGCAAACCTACGGATAGCGTTCCGATACCTCAGTAAGGAGTCGTTCAAGACTCTGTATACCATTTACGTCAGGCCCATACTGGAGTATGCAGCACCAGTTTGGAATCCACACCTAGTCAAGCACGTCAAGAAATTAGAGAAAGTGCAAAGGTTTGCAACAAGACTAGTCCCAGAGCTACGGGGATTGTCCTACGAAGAAAGGTTGAGGGAAATCGGCCTGACGACACTGGAGGCCAGGAGGGTCAGGGGAGACATGATAACGACATATAAAATACTGTGCGGAATAGACGAGGTGGACAAAGACGGGATGTTCCAGAGATGGGACACAGACACAAGAGGTCACAATTGGAAGTTGAAGACTCAGATGAATCAAAGGGATGTTAGGAAGTATTTCTTCAGTCATAGAGTAGTCAAGCCGTGGAATAGCCTAGAAAGTGAAGTAGTGGAGGCGGGAACCATACATAGTTTTAAGGCGAGGTATGATAAAGCTCATGGAGCAGGGAGAGAGAGGACCTAGTAGCAATCAGTGAAGAGGCGGGGCCAGGAGCTATGACTCGACCCCTGCAACCACAAATAGGTGAGTACAAATAGGTGAGTACACGAGGTATCACAGTGGGCGCCTGTGACGAGCGGGGTCCCACAGGGGTCAGTTCTAGGACCAGTGCTATTTTTGATATATGTGAACGACATGATGGGAGGAATAGACTCTGAAGTGTCCCTATTCGCAGATGATGTGAAGTTGATGAGAAGAATTAAATCGGATGAGGATGAGGCAGGACTGCAAAGAGACCTGGACAGGCTGGACATGTGGTCCAGCAACTGGCTTCTCGAATTCAATCCAGCCAAATGCAAAGTCATGAAGATTGGGGAGGGGCAAAGAAGACCGCAGACAGAGTATAGGCTAGGTGGACAAAGACTACAGACCTCACTCAGGGAGAAAGACCTTGGGGTGACCATAACACCGAGCACATCACCGGAGGCACACATCAACCAAATAACTGCTGCAGCATACGGGCGCCTGGCAAACCTGAGAATAGCGTTCCGATACCTTAATAAGGAATCGTTCAAGACACTGTACACTGTGTATGTTAGGCCCACACTGGAGTTTGCAGCACCAGTCTGGAACCCACACCTGGTCAAGGACGTCAAGAAGTTAGAGAAAGTACAAAGGTTTGCAACAAGGCTAGTCCCAGAGCTCAGGGGAATGTCGTACGAGGAAAGGTTGAGGGAGATCGGACTGACGACACTGGAGGACAGAAGGGTCAGGGGAGACATGATAATGACATACAAGATACTGTGGGGAATAGACAAGGTGGACAGAGATAGGATGTTCCAGAGAGGGGACACAGGGACAAGGGGTCACAACTGGAAGCTGAAGACTCAGGCGAGTCACAGGGACGTTAGGAAGTATTT
Organism: Cherax quadricarinatus; assembly: GCF_038502225.1. NCBI lineage: Eukaryota > Metazoa > Arthropoda > Malacostraca > Decapoda > Parastacidae > Cherax > Cherax quadricarinatus. Next base: position 35,748,295 of record NC_091300.1, on the reverse strand, counting down.
CTTCAGTCATAGAGTCGTCAGGAAGTGGAATAGCCTAGCTAATGAAGTAGTGGAGGCAGGAACCATACATAGTTTTAAGAAGAGGTATGACAAAGCTCAGGAAGCAGAGAGGGAGAGGACCTAGTAGCGATCAGTGAAGAGGCAGGGCCAGGAGCTGAGTCTCGACCCCTGCAACCACAATTAGGTGAGTACACACACACACACACACACATCAGGGACGGGAAGTCCTGTGTCACAAACTTACTGGAGTTCTATGACAAGGTGACAGCAGTAAGACAAGAGAGAGAGAGGGGGGGTATGTAGACTGCATTGTCTTGGACTGGAATCGAACCCGGGCCCTCCGTGTGTGAAGCGGGAGCTTTAGCCACCAGGCCACCGGGCCTCGTGGACCGGTGGAGGAACGAGAGGAAATGAAAAGAAATGCAGAACAACCCAGCCACAGGTGGAAGGGCAAACAAACCCCCCCAGAAACACCCACAGAAGGATTCCAACCATGACAACCCCAAGGCAACTGAACAATCTACACCAACAATCACACACCGATCCCTCTGTCCCCACCCCCACAACACGAACCCCACCCCTACAGCAACCCCCTATGGGCACTCTGCCCCCACCCCCACCACAACCCCCCATAGGCCCCAGCCAGGACTCTTGCTCTCCCAACCCCAATATTCTTCCAGGACCACAGTTTTAGAACAGAAGTTGAAGGTTTGATATATGAATGCGGACGGATTAATGAATAAGTATGAGGGGTAGCATGAAAGAATCAATGATAAGTCCCCAGACATCATAGCAGTCACAGAAACGAAACTCGCTGAGACAATAACAAACGCAATCTAACCCACCAGGATATCAGATCCTGAGGAAAGATAGGAGCAGAGGGGGAGGAGGGGTTGCACTGCTTGTAAAAATCGGATGGAAATTCGAGGAAATGGGTGGTATGGACGAGATTGGAGAAAGGGAATACATAGTAGGTACACCTCAGTCTGGGGAGCACAAGGTAGTCATTGCAGTGATGTATAATCCACCACAGAACTGCAGGGGGCCAAGAGAGGAATATGAAGAGAGCAACAGAGCAATGGTGGACACATTGGCTGAAGTGACAAGTCTCAGTAGTATCAATTCCTAGTAACCAGCTGCCAGTAACTAATTACCAGTAGTATGACTCACTACCAACCGTCTGTGTGAAACACTTGTTATTCACTGTTCAGCTGACCTAGCATGTTTTGAATGTCGCTACCCTCCGAGGCACTCAGCAAGCCAGTTCAAGTAGAGGCGTTAGAGAGGCGGTAGGCCAGGCATGGTGCTCCCCATATTTTCCCTCCAATATACGTACTAGAACATCCAATGTGAGCATTATTACTCAATCCACGTTATCGAACCCCCACATAACACAAGAAGAGCCCACTCAAGCAGAGCAAAGTTACTGGTTATGGGCGATTTCAACACGGAGAGATCGACTGGGAAAACCTGGAGCCACATGGGAGTCCCCAAACATGGAGAGCCAAGATGATGGATGTGATACTGGAAAATCTCAAGTATCAACATGTTAAGGACACTACCAGAGAGAGAGGAGAGGATGAACCAGCAAGACTGGACCTTGTGTTTACCCTGAGCAGTTCAGACACTGAGGACATCATATATGAGAGGTCCCTAGGAGCTAGTGACCACGTGGTTCTGTGCTTTGAATACATAGTAGAGTTACAAGTGGAGAGGGTAACAGGAGTTGAAAAGCCAGACTATAAACGGGGAGACTACATAGGTTTGAGGAACTTCCTGCAGGAGGTTCAGCGGGACAAAGAACTGGTAGGAAAGTCAGTAAACAAAATGATGGAATACGTGACAGCAAAATGCAAGGAGGCAGAGGAAAGGTTTGTTCCCAAGGGCAACAGAACTAATGGGAAGACCAGAACAAGCCCCTGGTTTACCCGACGGTGTAAGGAGGCAAAAACTAAGTGCACTAGAGAATAGAAAAGTACAGAAGGCAAAGAACACAGGAAAATAAGGAGATTAGTCGAAGAGCCAGGAACAAGTATGCACAGGTAGGGAGGCCCAGCGACAGTATGAAAATAACATAGCATCGAAAATCAAGTCTGACCTGACACTGCTGTATAGCCACATCAGGAGGAAGACAACAGTCAAAGACCAAGTGATCAGGCTGAGGACAGAAGGCAGGGAACTCTCAGTAAACGATCACAAGGTATATGAGGAGCTCAACAGGAGATTTAAGGAAGTATTTACAATAGAGACAGGAAGGGCTCTGGGAAGACAGCACAGAGGGGAACATCAACAGGAAATATACCAACAAGTGTTGGATGACATACAAACAACAGAGGTGCAGAAGCTGCTAAGTGACCTTTATACCTCAAAGGCAATGGGACCAGACATCTCCCCGTGGGTCCTTAGAGAAGGAGCAGAGAAACTGTGTGTACCACTAACCACAATCTTCAATACATTCCTTGAAACTGGGCAACTACCTGAGGTATGGAAGACGGCAAATGTAGTCCCCATTTTTAAGAAAGGAGACAGAAATGAGGCACAAAACTACAGACCAGTGTCTCTGACGTGTATAGTATGCAAAGTCATGGAGAAGATTATTAGGAGGAGAGTGGTGGAGCACCTGGAACAGAACAAGATTATAAACAACAACCAGCATGGATTCGTGGAAGGCAAATCCTGTGTCACAAACCTTCTGGAGTCTTATGACAAGGTAACAGAAAACACGAGAGAGAAAGGGGTGGGTTCATTGCATTTTCCTGGACTGCAGGAAGGCCTTCGACACAGTACAGAAGGCCAAGTACCCAGGATAATAAAGAGATTAGTCAACAAGCCAGAAACGAGTATGCACAGATAAGGAGGGAGGACCAGCAGCAGTACGAAAACGACATAACATCAAAAGTCAAGTCTGACCTGAAACTGCTTTACAGCCACATCAGGAAGAAGAATACAGTTAAGGACCAGGTAATCAGGCTGAGGAAAGAAGGTGGGGTGCTCACAAGAAACTACCGAGAAGTGTGTGAGGAGCTCAACATGAGATTTCAGGAAGTATTTACAGTGGAGGCAGAATGGACACTGGGAAGACAAAACAGAGGGGGTACACCAACAAGGGATATACCAACAAGTGTTGGATGAAATATGTACAACCGAGAAGGTGAAGAAACTCCTAAGTGACCTTGATACCTCAAAGGCAGTGGGATCGGACATCTCTCCGTGGGTCCTTAGAGGGAGGAGAGACACTGTGTGTGCCACTAACCACAATCTTCAACACATCCCTTGAAACTGGGCAACTACCTGGGGTATGGAAGACAGCAAGTGTAATCCCCATCTTTAAGAAAGGAGACAGAAACGAAGCACTAAACTACAGACCAGTGTCACTGACGTGTATAGTATGCAAGGTTATGGAGAAGATTATCAGAGAGGAGAGTGGTGGAACACCTGGAACAGAACAAGGTTATAAACAACAACCAGCATGGATTCCTGGAAGGCAAATCCTGTCACAAACCTACTGGAGTTTTTTGACAAGGTAACTGAAGTAAGACATGAGAGGGAGGAGTGGGCTGATTGCATTTTCTTGGACTGCAAGAAGGCCTTCGACAGTTCCTCGCAAGAGATTAGTGCAGAAGCTAGAGGATCAGGCATGTATAACAGGAAGGGCACTGCAATAGATCAGAGAATACCTGACAGGGAGACAACAGTGAGTCATGGTACATGATGAGGTATCACAGTGGGTGCATGTGACGAGCGGGGTCCCACAGGCATCAGTCCTGGGATCAGTGCTATTCTTGGTATATGTGAATGACATGACAGAAGGGATGGACTCAGAAGTGTCCCTGTTTGCAGATGATGTGAAGTTAATGAGAATTAAATCAGATGCGGATCAGACAGGTCTACAACGAGGTCTGGACAGGCTGGGCGCATGGTCCAGCAACTGGGTCCCAGAATTTAACCCCGCTAAATGCAATTTCATGAAGATCGGGGAAGGGCAAAGAAGACCGCAGACAGAGTATAGGCTAGGAGGCCAAAGACTGCAATCCTCACTCAAGGAGAAAGATTTAGGGGTGAGTATAATACCGAGCACATCGCCAGAAGCACATATTAACCAGTTAACTGCTGCAGCATATGGGCGCCTGGCAAACCTGAGAATAGCGTTCCGATACCTCAGTAAGGAATCGTTCAAGACTCTATACATGTGTACGTCAGGCCCATACTGGAGTACGCGGCACCAGTTTGGAACCCACACCTGGTCAAGTACGCCAAGAAATTAGAGAAAGTGCAAAGGTTTGCAACAAGGCTGGTTCCAGAGCTAAGGGGAATGTCCTTCGAAGAAAGGTTAATCGAAATCGGTCTGACAACACTGGAGGTCAGGAGGGTCAGGGGTGACATGATAACGACATACAAAATACTACGAGGAATAGATAAGGTGGACAGAGACCGGATGTTCCAGAGAGGGGACACAGAAACAAGGGGTCACAATTGGAAGCTGAAGACTCAGATGAGTCAAAGGGATGTTAGGAAGTATTTATTCAGCTACAGAGTTGTTAAGAAGTGGAATAGTCTGGCAAGTGATGTAGTGGAGGCAGGAATCATACATAGTTTCAAGACAAGGTATGACAAAGCTCATGGAGCAGGGAAAGGGAGGACCCAGTAGCGGTCAGTGAAGAGGCAGGGCCAGGAGCCGAGTCTCGACCCCTGCAAACAATCGAGTACAATTAGGTGAGTACACAAACACACACACACACACACACACACGCATATACAACAGGCCTAGTGTCTAATCGACATGTATCTAGGACAAAATGGTAACTAACACTCACAGATCAAAGTTCTGGAATCTGTTGCTAGGCTGGTGAACTATATTTTGTAGTGCCAGAATTAGATAAGTCTCATTATGTAGCTACCCGGGTGTGGTTGGGGGGGTTGTTCGGGTGGGTGTGTGTGTTGGTGTGTGTGTTGGTGTGTGTGTTGGTGTGTGTGTGAGTGTGTGTGTGGGTGTGTGTGTTGGTGTGTGTGTTGGTGTGTGTGTTGGTGTGTGTGTGAGTGTGTGTGTGAATGGGTGTGAATGGGTGTGAATGGGTGTGAATGGGTGTGAATGTGTGTGAATGTGTGAATGTGTGTGAATGTGTGTGAATGTGTGTGAATGTGTGTGAATGTGTGAATGTGTGAATGTGTGTGTGTGTGTGTGTGTGTGTGTGTGTGTGTGTGTGTGTGTGTGTGTGTGTGTGTGTGTGTGTGTGTGTGTGTGTGTGTGTGTGCGCGCGTGTGCGCACGTGTGCACTCACCTATATGAGAAGTGATCAAGGTCCCAGGACCGAAACTTTTTCTAAGAAATTATTATTATTATTACACAAATAACCCGCACATAAGAGAACGAAACTTATGACAACATTTCGGTCTGAGTTGGACTTGTAACTAGTCTGTGACTAGTTAATGGTCCAAATCGGACCGAAACGTTGTCACAAGTTTGTCGTCTGTGTGGGTTATTTGCGTATTCCAGTCACGGTATTTTTCATTCTTATTATTATTATACACGCCCATAGAGTGTATCTGGTAAACAATTTAGGTAAGTTTTTAATAAGCCATATAGATCAGGGTAGCTGTATAATGTGGGTGTATGTATCCTCCACACTACAAAATCCCCAGCTCGCCAGCCTAGCAACAGATGCTAAAACATTCTTGTCATTTAGTACTAAAATGCTCAGACAACCATTAAAATATTTCCACAAACACCAAGCACATAAAGTTAATTAAAACACTAAAAACAAAATCTCGGGATTCTCTCTGGTTATCAGTTGTTATGCACGAGTTCAAAGTCCTGAACCAGAATCATCACATATTCGTAGAGGCATTTGCATACTAAGTCAAAAATGATTCTTCCACGTTTTATCAATATACAGAGAACAGTGGGTTAAAATTTACCTTTTACAGTTGTAAGATGAGAACTTTAGATGCTGGGGTTACTGTAGCTAGTTGAGTGAGAGAGATTACGCCACCTCACAGATGTTGTCAACCACAACTGTTGATGCTCTAGCAGTCTACCTCGACCCTCGGGGTCCCAGGAGCTGATTGCCAGATTTATCGGTACACATTAATTTATATATTACTGGGTTTTTGGCTCTGCAATTACATTTGAAAGAACAGATACTAAGATGAAGAAGAAAAATATCAATGTTTTGTGTTTTCAATATTAGTTCGCATTTTGTACTATTTGGAAAAATTAATGACGATTGTAATATAATGAATTAATATGAAACAACTTCGTCTTGTTAAATTTGTATACAACTTTTTTTTTCAGCGCAGTAAACTACATATAATCAACTGAACAAAATACAAATAATGCGAGAACTTTTCACTCAACAGACACTACTAGCAACTTACGGTCCTGTGTGGAGGGAAGGAGTTGAGTTGTGTCACGCTTTGTGCCTCTCACGGCTTGTAATTACTATTACCACCGAATCCTTACGAATGGAGGCCTGGGTTATGTCGTGCCGAATAGGCAGAACTTGCGATCTTGGCTTAAATAGCAACGCTCATCTTGCCATATAGGACAAGTGAAAAAAATATATTTCACTGCGTTTGTTTAGTATTAAATTATTGTAAACAAATCTAAAATATATTTAGTTGGGTTAGCCAAAAATAAATTGTTCTTGTTATAATAAGGTTAGGTAAGTTTTCTAAGATTCTTTTGGAGCAAAATTAAAAAATTTTACAGTAACACTAATGAAAAAAATACATCTTTAAACGTATAAGAGAAAATTTCAGAAAGGACTTAAATTTAAATGAGTTCTTGCTAATTGACCAGTTTTACATATTCGGCACGACATATTACCTGGAGTTTACCTGGAGAGAGTTCCGGGGGTCAACGCCCCCGCGGCCCGGTCTGTGACCAGGCCTCCTGGTGGATCAGAGCCTGATCAACCAGACTGTTGCTGCTGGCTGCACGCAAACCAACGTACGAGCCACAGCCCGGCTGATCAGGAACTGACTTTAGGTGCTTGTCCAGTGTCAGCTTGAAGACTGCCAGGGGTCTGTTGGAAATCCCCCTTATGTGTGCTGGGAGGCAGTTGAACAGTCTCGGGCCCCTGACACTTATTGTATGGTCTCTTAACGTGATAGTGACACCCCTGCTTTTCATTGGGGGGATGGTGCATCGTCTGCCAAGTCTTTTGCTTTCGTAGTGAGTGATTTTCGTGTGCAAGTTCGGTACTAGTCCCTCTAGGATTTTCCAGGTGTATATAATCATGTATCTCTCCCTCCTGCGTTCCAGGGAATACAGGTTTAGGAACCTCAAGCGCTCCCAGTAATTGAGGTGTTTTATCTCCGTTATGCGCGCCGTGAAAGTTCTCTGTACATTTTCTAGGTCGGCAATTTCACCTGCCTTGAAAGGTGCTGTTAGTGTGCAGCAATATTCCAGCCTAGATAGAACAAGTGACCTGAAGAGTGTCATCATGGGCTTGGCCTCCCTAGTTTTGAAGGTTCTCATTATCCATCCTGTCATTTTTCTAGCAGATGCGATTGATACAATGTTATGGTCCTTGAAGGTGAGATCCTCCGACATGATCACTCCCAGGTCTTTGACGTTGGTGTTTCGCTCTATTTTGTGGCCAGAATTTGTTTTGTACTCTGATGAAGATATTATATATATAGATATATATATATATATATATATATATATATATATATATATATATATATTATATCTTATTTTCAATACATCGGCCGTATCCCACCGAGGCAGGGTAGCCCAAAAGGAAAAACGAAAGTTTCTCCTTTTACATTTAGTAATATATACAGCAGAAGAGGTTACTAGCCCCTTGCTCCCGGCATTTTAGTTGCCTCTTCCAACACGCATGGCTTACGGAGGAAGAATTCTGTTCCACTTCCGCATGGAGATAAGAGGAAATAAACAAGAATAAGAACTAGAAAGAAAATAGAAGAAAACCCAGAGGGGTGTGTATATATATATGCTTGTGCATGTATGTGTAGTGTGACCTAAGTGTAAGTAGAAGTAGCAAGACGTACCTGAAATCTTGCATGTTCATGAGACAGAAAAAAGGACACCATCAATCCTACCATCATGTAAAACAATTACAGGCTTTCGTTTTACACTCACTTGGCAGGACGGTAGTACCTCCCTGGGCGGTTGCTGTCTACCAACCTACTACCTATAATATATATATATATATATATATATATATATATATATATATATATATATATATATAAACACTGCGCTAGCCAAGGATTCGAACCCATGTTGTACTGGCCTGCCTCATGGTAAGCGAGAACCACATGACGCTTTAAACCACAGGACCACCCAACCCTACAAGAATGGCGCAGCCAGCACACAGCTAGCTGTTGGGCCGCATACGGAGGTGTTTGAGCTTCTAAGCTGATTTCTTTCTCATCCCTGTTTGGTGTACTAGCCTCACGAGCAGTATTTATATATTAATGTAACCACGAACGTGTGGTATTGATCAATAACAACACTGCGCTAGCCAAGGATTCGAACCCTTGTTGTACCGGCCTGCTCGTGAGGCTAGTACACCAAACAGGGATGAGAATGAAATTAGCTTAGAAGCTCCCACACCTCCGTATACCCTCGGATGGCCGCCCAACAGCTAGCTGTGTGCTGGCTGCACTATTCTTGTAGGGTTGGGTGGTCCTGTGGTTTAAAGCGTCATATGGTTCTCGCTTACCATGAGGCAGGCCAATACACCATAGGTTCGAATCCTTGGCTAGCGCAGTGTTGTTATTGATCAATACCACTCGTTCGTGGTTACAATAATATATATATATATATATATATATATATATATATATATATATATATATATATATATATATATACACAAATACTGTGGCAGGCCAGGACTCGACTCGACCCTACGAGCCTTATACCGCCCCCAGAGACAGCATGCGTACATTGTGCTGTCTCTGGAGGCGGTACAAGGTTCGTAGGGTCGAGTCCTGGCCTGCGGCAATTTGGTAAATGATTTGAAATCACTTGTTTCGTGATTTCATTGCTCTATATATATATAATATATATATATATATATATATATATATATATATATATATATATATATATATATATATATATATATATATATTTATTTATTGTCGTGCCGAATAGGTAAAACTTGCCGAACAAGGTAAGCAAAACTTTGTGTATTCAATAATTTCTCAAAAACCATTCTGAATAACGAAAAAATACATTTCATTGTTTGTCCTCTCAAAGAAGGTTCCTTGGCGCTGGTGAGGGGCTTTTGATACAGGGAATTGGATCTGTGCTCCCATTCCCTGAATTAAGCCTGAATACCTTCAATCCCCCCCACGTGCGCTGTATAATCCTACGGGTTTAGCGCTCCCCCATGATTATAATAACCATTGTGTTTTTATTATTAAATTATTGTAGACTTATCTGAAGTATATTATATGGATTAGGCTAAATTAAATTGTGCTTGTTATAATAAGGTTAAGTAAATTTTCTAAGGTTCTTTTGGTACAGAATTATTAATTTTTACATTTGTGAGACCTCTACCCACTCTACCTGAGGTATCCCAGCGAGTGAGCACGTCTCCTGTATATCCCAGTGCTTAACAGAATAGGGAACAGCATATGAAGGTACAAATAAAAATGGGAACTATGGCTATAGTTTACTTAATAACATAAAAGGGCTGGAATACAACATATCCTGATGGAAATTTACACAATATAACAATTGACCTATGAGACTTATTACCAGGGGGAAGGGTAGATGTTATCAGTAACACGGACGAGTACTCACTCTTAATTCACCGACCAACTGACCCGAGATTCCCAATGCGTGGTCCACTACACACGCAGCTGTCCAGAGCTCTCGCTCCCCGGACCTGTCACCAACAACCTCTTTGCCCCGCTGTTCCCTGGGCTTATATCGTAGTCAAAGTACCCCCTCCCCAATGGTGTATGTACCACGTGTTACGACCTGACGCCGAGGTCTGACGCTGTTAAGAACAAAAGACCTCAGACGTGGGCGTGACTACCCGACATTTGCTAAGGCAGGTGTGACCATATAATTAGGTCTCCCTAGAGACCTCACAAGCCCGTCTGAACTGCATCACATCCCCCTTTCTCCCCCAATTTAAAATATCTGGGAACTAGGACAATTTGTCCTAAGTTATTAGACTATTTTAATCCTAACCCTTTTATTCTATTACAATACAATAGCAAATAATATGAATTCACACAGATCAGTAGGTTTAATAAATTCTAGCACAAGAAACGAACAACAATGACTCTGGTGCGAAACCTCCTTATCTGTCATGTCTCCTTAAAACTAAATATCGGGCTCCAGTGCCTTCCTGTACTCTACTAGAAATAAACTAGCTCCTGTAGTCACCCTCGCTAATTAACCATTGAGCCAAACCTCGTAAGGTTTTCCTGGCGTAGAAAACAGCTCCAGCGGGTATTATTCCTTCAAGTACTTGCAACTGAACCATTACACTACCACAATGTCGCATTTTCCTTGCACCCTACCGTGACCATTCATGACAAGGCAGGAATCGCAACCAGGACCAATCATCCCATTTCTAGGAACTAAAAGAAAACCTCCCATCCCTCACATAAAGGAATCCTCTTCTGACGGCGAGCCGATTGGTGTTTACAGTTCTCCACCTGAAAAGAAAATACATCCTATCTCTACGGTGATCCCTCCCGGCAAGGAGCTAGCTCACATAATATACAACACATATTTGTCCCAACAGCTGACATAACATAGGGCATCCCCTAGCAGTAGAGATACCATACTAATACCACTCTAATCATCATTTCCCAAGCTTCACTGGCTAGTAGTAAATGACACGGTTGGCTTGACTTGGGGCCATGCTATTGACCCAGGGAGAAGCTCTCTACAAATCCTTGGGCAGAAATATGAAGGGGTCGACGGAGGAGGACATAGAGCCATTGCAGTATTCTTGTCATCTCACCTCCAGATCTGTCTACTGCTTCTACTAGAACAGGGGTTAGCCAGAGCTTCTGGCCGACCCTAGCACTTCCTAAATTGGGCCATGTCTCATTGTGTGGACTTCGTTGGCGTTTAGGAACGCTCATGCGGGTCCCTCTCGTTGAAAGCACAGCATCTGGGAATTTCACGACTCAGCAAGCAGCTTATCTTCACCACGACAATACTCCTCAGGCACCAAGGCCACCCTTCATCCGTCCAGCCTCACCCGTCAACTTCCACCTCTTGCATGGTGGTGGCACGAGAGCTGGCTACCGCTTTTCCTCAAGTCTCCCAGGTCTAATAATAGCCCTTTTGCTGGACCCAAACTGACTTCTTGGCACTTCTGCGTCTCCATCACTCCAGGCCAAATAGATTCCTGGAGTCTCCTTCTCAGGTCCTGGCAACATCTCCACATCTCCTGTGAATAATAGTAGACGGCAGTATTGTTCTACAGGTGACTGGGGCTTATTGTTGGTGGGCAGGTCTCTAGAGTATTGAGCCGACCTGAGGGCGAGGCGAGTGGTCAGCTCCTTCCCTCAGGGTCCCATTTACTCACAACACTCCCTCCCTCCAGCAATAATTCCCTTACAAATTTCGTCTATACATTCTTGACCTTGTATTCATACCAACATTTTCCTCTACCAGCTGATGTAACCTATCTTCCTCATATACCTCGTCATTTACAGTCCTTTCATCCACCACATTAACATTAGGCATTACTATTTCCTCCTCAGACCAGAATGGCTTTAGTTTATTACAATGAACAATCCTCTCACTCTGGTCCTCAACCCTTTAACCTTCACATTTACTGGTCCCATTTTCTCTAAGATGCGGTAAGGACCTTTCCACCTTGGACCGAGGGACCTACTCTGTTGAGGGGTTGCTTCATCTTTATATACCATTACTAGGTTACCTTCCTTAAGTTTAAGAGGCTTCACTTGCCTGTCATAGTAGTGAACATATTTTTCCTGCGCTCTACCAGATGCCTGGGCGGCATTTCGCCAAGCAGCTCTCATTTTTGTTAGGACTTCTGAAGGATAGTCCTCACCGTATCTGACAACTGCTTGGTTCACCAAGCCTGCTGCAAAATGACAGTCATGCCCTGTAAATAGGAATAATGGTTGTGTCCCTGTTGATTTGTGAACAGCGGTGTTTAAAGCAAATTGAACATATGGTATATATTTATCCCATTGTAATGGTTCTTTCTCTGAGAGAATGGCTAGTGTATTTTTGACTACTTGGTTCGTTCTCTCCACCATACCATTCGCCTGTGGATGATAAGCTGTCGTGAATGCTGTCATTATTTCTAAGGTGTTACAAACCTCTGCAAATACCTTGCTTTTAAACTCTGAACCTTGATCTGTTACTAATTCTCTAGGAGGTCCAAATATTGCTACGAATCTATCAAGGAGCGCCTCTGCAACAGTCTGTGGGTCTTTCTTAGGAATGGGTACAAGTGTTGTATACCGTGACAGATGGTCCACCAGCACAAGAACATACCTATTGCCTGAATAACTATTATGTAAGTCGATAAGATCTGCACCAACCCGGTCCAACGGCTCCTTAATCTCGGGAAAAGCTTGCAATTCCACATTAACCTGAGGGTTACCTTTCCTTCTTGGGCAATTACCTGGAGTTTACCTGGAGAGAGTTCCGGGGGTCAACGCCCCCGCGGCCCGGTCTGTGATCAGGCCTCCTGGTAGATCAGAGCCTGATCAACCAGGCTGTTGCTGCTGGCTGCACGCAAACTAATGTACGAGCCACAGCCCGGCTGATCAGGAACTGACTTTAGGTGCTTGTCCAGTGCCAGCTTGAAGACTGCCAGGGGTCTGTTGGTAATCCCCCTTATGTGTGCTGGGAGGCAGTTGAATAGTCTCGGGCCCCTGACACTTATTGTATGGTCTCTTAACGTGCTAGTGACACCCCTGCTTTTCATTGGGGGCATGGTGCATCGTCTGCCAAGTCTTTTGCTTTCGTAGTTTAGTTTAATATGTTTATTATGCACCCCATACCCATCCTGTGGGCGGTAGTCAAAAGATTACAGAGGTACATAATTGGTCCAGGGACTGGACTCCAAAGTTTTGATAGCTGAGCAAGTTACAGAGGTAATGAACTCACAATTTACAAAGGTAATGAACTCACAATTTACAAAGGTAATGAACTCACAATTTACAAAGGTAATGAATTTTGCTTTCGTAGTGAGTGATTTTCGTGTGCAAGTTCGGTACTAGTCCCTCTAGGATTTTCCAGGTGTATATAATCATGTATCTCTCCCTCCTGCGTTCCAGGGAATACAGGTTTAGGAACCTCAGGCGCTCCCAGTAATTGAGGTGTTTTATCTCCGTTATGCACGCCGTGAAAGTTCTCTGTACATTTTCTAGGTCAGCCATTTCACCTGCCTTGAAAGGTGCTGTTAGTGTGCAGCAATATTCCAGCCTAGATAGAACAAGTGACCTGAAGAGTGTCATCATGGGCTTGGCCTCCCTAGTTTTGAAGGTTCTCATTATCCATCCTGTCATTTTTCTAGCAGATGCGATTGATACAATGTTATGGTCCTTGAAGGTGAGATCCTCCGACATAATCACTCCCAGGTCTTTGACGTTGGTGTTTCGCTCTATTTTGTGGCCAGAATTTGTTTTGTACTCTGATGAAGATTTAATTTCCTCATGTTTACCATATCTGAGTAATTGAAATTTCTCATCGTTGAACTTCATATTGTTTTCTGCAGCCCACTGAAAGATTTGGTTGATGTCCGCCTGGAGCCTTGCAGTGTCTGCAATGGAAGACACTGTCATGCAGATTCGGGTGTCATCTGCAAAGGAAGACAGGGTGCTGTGGCTGACATCCTTGCCTATGTCGGATATGAGGATGAGGAACAAGATGGGAGCGAGTTTACCTGGAGACCTGGAGAGAGTTTCGGGGGTCAACGCCCCCGCGGCCCGGTCTGTGACCAGGCCTCCTGGTGGATCAGCCCCTGATCAACCAGGCTGTTGCTGCTGGCTGCACGCAAACCAACGTACGAGCCACAGCCCGGCTGATCAGGAACTGACTTTAGGTGCTTGTCCAGTGCCAGCTTGAAGACTGCCAGGGGTCTGTTGGTAATCCCCCTTATGTGTGCTGGGAGGCAGTTGAACAGTCTCGGGCCCCTGACACTTATTGTATGGTCTCTTAACGTGCTAGTGACACCCCTGCTTTTCATTGGGGGGATGGTGCATCGTCTGCCAAGTCTTTTGCTTTCGTAGTGAGTGATTTTCGTGTGCAAGTTCGGTACTAGTCCCTCTAGGATTTTCCAGGTGTATATAATCATGTATCTCTCCCTCCTGCATTCCAGGGAATACAGGTTTAGAAACCTCAAGCGCTCCCAGTAATTGAGATGTTTTATCTCCGTTATGCGCGCCGTGAAAGTTCTCTGTACATTTTCTAGGTCGGCAATTTCACCTGCCTTGAGTACTGTGCCTTGTGGAACAGAGCTTTTCACCGTAGCTGCCTCGAACTTTACTCTGTTGACGACTACTCTCTGTGTTCTGTTAGTGAGGAAATTATAGATCCATCGACCGACTTTTCCTGTTATTCCTTTAGCACGCATTTTGTGCGCTATTACGCCATGGTCACACTTGTCGAAGGCTTTTGCAAAGTCTGTATATATTACATCTGCATTCTTTTTGTCTTCTAGTGCATTTAGGACCTTGTCGTAGTGATCCAATAGTTGAGACAGACAGGAGCGACCTGTTCTAAACCCATGTTGCCCTGGGTTGTGTAACTGATGGGTTTCTAGATGGGTGGTGATCTTGCTTCTTAGGACCCTTTCAAAGATTTTTATATGGGATGTTAGTGCTATTGGTCTGTAGTTCTTTGCTGTTGCTTTACTGCCCCCTTTGTGGAGTGGGGCTATGTCTGTTGTTTTTAGTAACTGTGGGACGACCCCCGTGTCCATGCTCCCTCTCCATAGGATGGAAAAGGCTCGTGATAGGGGCGGGGCTTCTTGCAGTTCTTGATGAACACAGAGTTCCATGAGTCTGGCCCTGGGGCAGAGTGCATGGGCATGTCATTTATCGCCTGTTCGAAGTCATTGGCGTCAGGATAACATCGGATAGGCTTGTGTTAATCAAATTTTGTGGCTCTCTCATAAAAAAATCATTTTGATCTTCGACCCTCAGTCTGGTTAGCGGCTTGCTAAAAACTGAGTCATATTGGGACTTGAGTAGCTCACTCATTTCCTTGCTGTCATCTGTGTAGGACCCATCTTGTTTAAGTAGGGGCCCAATACTGGACGTTGTTCTCGATTTTGATTTGGCATAGGAGAAGAAATACTTTGGGTTTCTTTCGATTTCATTTATGGCTTTTAGTTCTTCCCGCGATTCCTGACTCCTAAAGGATTCTTTTAGCTTAAGTTCGATGCTTGCTATTTCTCTGACCAGTGTCTCCCTACGCATTTCAGATATATTGACCTCTTTTAGCAGCTCTGTTATTCTTTTCCGTCGTCTGTAAAGGGAGCGTCTGTCTCTTTCTATTTTACATCTACTCCTCCTTTTTCTTAGAGGAATAAGCCTTGTGCATACATCGAGTGCCACCGAGTTAATCTGTTCTAGGCATAAGTTGGGGTCTGTGTTGCTTAGTATATCTTCCCAGCTTATATCGGTTAGGACTTGGTTTACTTAGTCCCACTTTATGTTTTTGTTATTGAAGTTGAATTTGGTGAATGCTCCCTCGTGACTAGTCTAATTATATCGGTCTGGGGCTCCACGCATACATGTCTGAACCTCAATTATGTTGTGATCTGAGTATATTGTTTTTGATATGGTGACATTTCTTATCAGATCATCATTGTTAGTGAAGATGAGGTCTAGTGTATTCTCCAGTCTAGTAGGCTCTATTATTTGCTGGTTTAAATTTAATTTTGTGCAGAGATTTAAAAGCTCATCCTCATATCCGACATAGACAAGGATGTCAGCCACAGCACCGTGTCTTCCTTTGCAGATGACACCCGAATCTGCATGACAGTGTCTTCCATTGCAGACACTGCAAAGCTCCAGGCGGACATCAACCAAATCTTTCAGTGGGCTGCAGAAAACAATATGAAGTTCAACGATGAGAAATTTCAATTACTCAGATATGGTAAACATGAGGAAATTAAATCTTCATCAGAGTACAAAACAAATTCTGGCCACAAAATAGAGCGAAACACCAACGTCAAAGACCTGGGAGTAATCATGTCGGAGGATCTCACCTTCAAGGACCATAACATTGTATCAATCGCATCTGCTAGAAAATTGACAGGATGGATAATGAGAACCTTCAAAACTAGGGAGGCCAAGCCCATGATGACACTCTTCAGGTCACTTGTTCTATCTAGGCTGGAATATTGCTGCACACTAACAGCACCTTTCAAGGCAGGTGAAATTGCCGACCTAGAAAATGTACAGAGAATTTTCACGGCGCGCATAACGGAGATAAAACACCTCAATTATTGGGAGCGCTTGAGGTTCCTAAACCTGTATTCCCTGGAACGCAGGAGGGAGAGATACATGATTATATACACCTGGAAAATCCTAGAGGGACTAGTACCGAACTTGCACACGAAAATCACTCTCTACGAAAGCAAAAGACTTGGCAGACGATGCACCATCCCCCAATGAAAAGCAGGGGTGTCACTAGCACGTTAAGAGACCTTACAATAAGTGTCAGGGGCCCGAGACTGTTCAACTTCCTCCCAGCACACACAAGGGGGATTACCAACAGACCCCTGGCAGTCTTCAAGCTGGCACTGGACAAGCACCTAAAGTCAGTTCCTGATCAGCCGGGCTGTGGCTCGTACGTTGGTTTGCGTGCAGCCAGCAGCAACAGCCTGGTTGATCAGGCTCTGATCCACCAGGAGGCCTGGTCACAGACCGGGCCGCGGGGGCGTTGACCCCCGGAACTCTCTCCAGGTAAACTCCAGTGTGAGTTTTCATCAGAGCTGCCTCCTGGTGTTATTTCTGCAACAATATTATTTGCTATATTCCTCCATTTTAGGTGCCTTAAGTTGAAATCCCCCAGGAGCAAGATGTTGGGTGCAGGAGCTGGAAAATTTTCCAGACAGTGGTCAATTTTTAACAGCTGTTCCTGGAATTGCTGGGATGTTGCATCCGGAGGCTTGTAGACTACCACAATGACTAGGTTTTGGTTCTCGACCTTTACTGCTAAAACTTCCACTACATCATTTGAGGCATTAAGCAGTTCTGTGCAAACAAGTGACTCTGCAATGTACAGGCCAACCCCCCTCCCCCCTTTTGCCTGTTCACTCTGTCACATCTGTATAGGTTGTAACCTGGGATCCATATTTCGTTGTCCAAGTGATCCTTTATGTGGGTCTCAGTGAAAGCCCCGAACATTGCCTTTGCCTCTGCAAGCAGTCCACGGATGAAAGGTATTTTGTTGTTTGTTGCTGGCTTTAGACCCTGTATATTTGCAAAGAAGAATGTTATCGGACTGGTGGTATTGTTGGTACTGGGGGGGTTATTTTTTTTATATTCGGTTACATAATTCAGGAGACCAGGAAAGTAGAACATTTCTTTGGCCCTCTTATAAGTCCTAAAAACACCTGGATGGCCAGCCATCTTGGATGAGTGTGCAAGCTTCAGAGAGGCCTTCCTGAGGACATTGGGTATTACTACCTGCTGTACTGAACGATCGTTCAGCTCCGTAATCCTATGTAGCACACCGTCTTTCATCTCGAATTCATCAATAGGGCGGCTTGGCTTGTAGCACGGGAGCTTCTCTCCATCCAAATACTCAATTATCTCCTTCCACCTGTTCTCTTCCAGTTGGTACTCTCTTAATTTTTCATTGTTCACATTCTCAATATTAACATCAACATTTATTGCTGCTACATTCCTACTCAGTACGTCTGGTACATGGTATGAGGCTCCTGGTTTATAAAAAATCTGGTACGAGTGTGCTGACAGTTCGTAACCCCATCTAGACATCCTAGGACAGCGAGTTTTCTTTTTAAATATGTGCACCAATGCCCTGTGATCTGTTATTATTTTAAAATGGCGCTGAAATACGTACGGTTCAAAGTATCTCACACTTTCTACCACTGCCAAGGCTTCTTTATCAGTGATGGCATACCTGACTTCCGGTCCTTTAATCTTTCTGCTAAAATACGCTACTGGGTGTGGGTTATTTTCCTTGTCTCTTTGCATTAGGCAACCTCCTATTGCAACTGCTGAAGCGTCTGTATGTATCTCAAACTCTCTGGAAAAATCAGGGACCACTAATACCGGCTCACTTGTAAGCTCAGCCTTTAATTTTTCGTGAGCCAACTCATGTTCTTCTTTCCATACAAACTTAGCTTTCTTCTTAGTTAGATCTGTCAGTGGTGCTGCTAGCTCTGCAAAACCCTTAATATGTCTTCTAAAGTATCCTGCTGCACCTAGGAACCTCCTGACTTCCCTTGCTGTTCTAGGTCTTGGCATTTCAGATATTGCCTTACACTTATCAGGGTCAGGGCGAATCCCTTCAGGGCTCACCTGAAAGCCTAGAAATTTAAAGCTAGTGGCTGCTATTATACATTTCTTTGCATTCAACTTATATCCTGCTTTATCCAGTAGTTTTAGTGTCTCCACAAGGTTGTCTACATGTTCTGGAAATGACCGGGAGTAGACTACCACATCATCAAGATATGCCAGTGTGTGTCTACCCAACAC
The DNA here is from genome assembly GCF_038502225.1 of Cherax quadricarinatus. NCBI lineage: Eukaryota > Metazoa > Arthropoda > Malacostraca > Decapoda > Parastacidae > Cherax > Cherax quadricarinatus. The sequence continues at coordinate 35,729,623 of NC_091300.1, read as the reverse complement.
AGGGCTGAGGATGAAGTTTATAGCTCTTTGGAAGCTAGAGGGCGCGGTTTTTAACCCGTAGAGCATTCGTTTAAATTGGTATAATCTGACCCCATCTGAGAATGCTGTCTTCTCTCTATCTTCTTCTGAAACGGGGATGGCCCAATAAGCTGACTTAGCGTCCAAAGTCGAAAAATACTTAGCTGTTCCAAATGAATCAAGAATTTCCTGGATTAGGGGCAAGGGATAACTATCAGCTATTGTTAATTCATTCACTTTCCTATAATCCACACAGAACCGATAAGAGTTATCTGGTTTCTTTACCAACACTACAGGTGAGAGCCACGGTGATGAACTCGGTTCAATTACATCGTTCTGGAGCATGGTATTACATTCCTCCCTTATTACTCTCTTAGCCTCTTCTGGGAGTCTCCATTGACGGGTTTGGACAGGTAAACTGTCACCTGTTTGGTAACAGAGCTACAGATGTCCCTCTTAACATAATGATAAACGGATCACCTATCACAAAGCTAACAGAGGGAAAATTCTTAGGAATCCACCTTGATAATAGACTCAAATTTCATACACATATACAACAAATTTCTAAGAAAATTTCCAAGACTGTAGGCATACTATCGAAGATACGGTACTATGTTCCACAGTCAGCCCTCCTGGCCCTATATCACTCTCTTATTTACCCCTATCTCACCTATGGAATTTGTGCATGGGGCTCAACAACAATTAACCATCTCAGACCACTAATTACCCAACAAAAGGCTGCAGTTAGAATGATAAATTCTCACTACAGGCAGCACACTCCACCAATATTCAATACACTAAACCTACTCACCATACAAAACATCCATACTTATTACTGCACCTATTACATACATAGAACACTTAACTCTGATATTAACCCTCCCCTCAAACATCTCCTTGCCAACCTCAACAGAACACATGACCATAATACAAGGCACAGATCACTCTTTGATGTTCCTCGTGTCCATCTCACACTATGCAAAAACTCAATGCACATAAAAGGCCCTAAAATCTGGAATTCATTACCTGTAAATATAAAAGAAACACTACCTGTTTATAAATTCAAGTCTCTACTCAAAGATCACTTACTCACCCAAAACCAAATAAATACTGAATAACTGAACCTTATAAATTGTATATCTTAAATGTTTCTCACAATTATATCACATAAATGTTAAACCTAAAACCGAATCTAACTTTATTATTTTTTAAATACACTACCTAACAGAATCCTTCATATGACTGAATGCAACCATATGACCTGTCTTTGTAATACTCACTTGTGCTTTATAGTAATCTGTTTACATTAATGTTTTATCACTGATTTCATCATTGCTTAGTTAATCTTAAGTTAATTTTAAGCCAGCCCGTAATGCTATGCATAGTATAAGTGGCTATGGCATGCTGCTCTTATCTGTATTTTTTTGTACCTCTGTATGTGTGCTCAAATTGAAAATAAATAAATAAATAAATAGTATGCTCAATCTGGGGCAGGAAGCCTATATCTCCTTCATCCATTGAAAACAACTTTGGAAAGTTCCTTAAAGCATTCTTTATTATTTCCTTCTCAGAACATTTTAAATGATTTAGATTTACATCATTAAATGTCTTTTCCCTTTTACTTTCGTTCTGGGTGGGAGCGGCAGGTGTCACTACCCTTTCTGGGACTCTGGTTTACCTGGAGTTCCGGGGGTCAACGCCCCCGCCGCCCGGTCTGTGACCAGGCCTCCTGGTGGATCAGAGCCTGATCAACCAGGCTGTTGCTGCTGGCTGCACGCAAACCAACGTACGAGCCACAGCCCGGCTGATCAGGAACTGACTTTAGGTGCTTGTCCAGTGCCAGCTTGAAGACTGCCAGGGGTCTGTTGGTAATCCCCCTTATGTGTGCTGGGAGGCAGTTGAACAGTCTCGGGCCCCTGACACTTAATGTATGGTCTCTTAACGTGCTAGTGACACCCCTGCTTTTCATTGGGGGGATGGTGCATCGTCTGCCAAGTCTTTTGCTTTCGTAGTGAGTGATTTTCGTGTGCAAGTTCGGTACTAGTCCCTCTAGGATTTTCCAGGTGTATATAATCATGTATCTCTCCCTCCTGCGTTCCAGGGAATACAGGTTTAGGAACCTCAAGCACTCCCAATAATTGAGGTGTTTTATCTCCGTTATGCGCGCCGTGAAAGTTCTCTGTACATTTTCTAGGTCGGCAATTTCACCTGCCTTGAAAGGTGCTGTTAGTGTGCAGCAATATTCCAGCCTAGATAGAACAAGTGACCTGAAGAGTGTCATCATGGGCTTGGCCTCCCTAGTTTTGAAGGTTCTCATTATCCATCCTGTCATTTTTCTAGCAGATGCGATTGATACAATGTTATGGTCCTTGAAGGTGAGATCCTCCGACATGATCACTCCCAGGTCTTTGACGTTGGTGTTTCGCTCTATTTTGTGGCCAGAATTTGTTTTGTACTCTGATGAAGATTTAATTTCCTCATGTTTACCATATCTGAGTAATTGAAATTTCTCATCGTTGAACTTCATATTGTTTTCTGCAGCTCCACATTGTTGACCTCGGGCAGGTAGCTTAACGGAGTCAGATTCAAAAATTAAGTCTTTGGGGATAATCTCAGCTGATGTTAACCTTCTACCATTCATGAATCTTAACGCTTTACTTGTCAGATTTATCACTGGTATTAAGATATGTCTTTTCTCAGAAACCTGGGCTAGATGATGAGGCACCAGGAAGGATTCTAGCTTCCCAGCTAATTGTAAGATACTTCCTGGCTCGACCTTCCTTCCCACTGAACCTTTAATAAATTTGAATGTATTAGGTGGACATACATGGTTATATAATACATGAACTGTATTACAACCCAGGATTCCAAATGGCCTGTTACCCCGGGTGTAATGGGAGCAAATAAACACAGTAGAAAAAGTTTAGACTTATATTATCCTTCACCAATTTATAACAGCAATATGTACACTATGTACAGTGATAAGTATAGTGCACTCCACGGTAAGCAAAGCAGAAATAGAAGCCACAAGATAGCAGACCGTGCTTCAACCAGCTCTAGAATGGGAATGACAAGGGCAGACAGGAGAGCGGTACCCACATAACCTCTGCGATTGTCAAAACCATCTTCTTATTGGCTAGAACCTGGTCACTAGTTGAACGACGGGGCCCCATCATCAACTCTTAGCAACCTGGTTCGCTGGTTGGGGGAGATAGCCTGTAAATGAGGGTGTGTACATGCGCCGAATAAAGGTTACGTACTCTTTGCATGCCACAAACTGCATAATCTGCGTCTGCAGAGTTCACATTAGGTAACTGCGCTTCAAAAAGTGATTTAGATGGGGTTTTGAATAATTTATTACTCCTACTCATAGAAGCTACTATTGAGGGATGTTCTATGAATTTTATTGGAAAGGAAACCTCATCCAGTATCAGCCGACTGGTTCCCCTTCCTTTGCCATGCGACAAGAGGAAGTCAAACCTTCTGAGAAAATCCATACCTAAGAGTAAGTCCCCTGGAAACCTTACTCCAGACACTTCTAAACAAGCGTGAACTTTATAACTTTCACCCAGTTCAAAGTACAGGTCCGTTTGTCCCTCGACATTAATATCATTACCATTTACAGCAGTAATATCTCTCTTAGCTTTGCTTATTTTACAACCCCTCCAGTTATTACATACATCTCGCTTAATTATTGACACCTAACTTCCAATTTTTTTCCATTTACTCTTATTTTAATCATAGGTCTTTCATCTTTGGTAACAAGGTTATCAGACCTATCTTTCTTAACCTTGTACCTTCTTCTTTCGTTAGGGACGAAAATTAGGGCAGTTGGCCCTAATATGGCCAATCCCGCCCGGTGGCCTGGTGGCTAAAGCTCCCGCTTCACACACGGAGGGCCCGGGTTCGATTCCCGGCGGGTGGAAACATTTCGACACGTTTCCTTACACCTGTTGTCCTGTTCACCTAGCAGCAAATAGGTACCTGGGTGTTAGTCGACTGGTGTGGGTCGCATCCTGGGGGACAAGATTAAGGACCCCAATGGAAATAAGTTAGACAGTCCTCGATGACGCACTGACTTTCTTGGGTTATCCTGGGTGGCTAACCCTCCGGGGTTAAAAATCCGAACAAAATCTTATCTTATCTTACACTCCCAGCATTGATTAGTTCTCCGAGCATTCTGTTTATTACGCCCACCACCGCCTGTCCTGCGGTGCGGGGGTATATACTTCTCATTATTGGTTGTCGCCACATATGGTGACTCAGGTGTTACTCTCTCTGAGGCAACAATTCTATCCCCCTTTCTGTCTCTACCATATTCGGACTCGAGAGACATGGCATATTGAACTAGTTCTTCGAAGGTTTTAATCGCTAGTACCATAGCAACTCTAGTTCTCATCCAGACTGGCAACCCTTCACAAAATACCTGCTTTTTATAAAGCTCCAGCTGTTCTGCATTATATTTTAAAGTTCCGTTCACATCTTCCACCCTGGACCATACCAGACAACTGAAGTCCCTTAGAGTGTGTCCTTCCTTCAGTTGCAATTGTTCCAGGTATCGATGGATATTTTCAACTGATACTGCCGTCTGGAACCTATATCTTATAGCATCCTTGAAATTACTCCAGTCCTTTACGTTAATAAATTGTGGGAGACTAAATATGGATGCTGTGTTATCCACAATTGCCCTGAATCCCAGTGAAACTTTCATTTTTTCATCAGATATATTAAACAAAATGGCCTCAATATTTTTAATCCAAGCTTCTACTTTGATATTTCTTTCGATGGGATTCCTCGGCAAATCTTCTACATGAAATTTCGGCAAATTTTCTAAATATGGCCTATCAACAATTACTGTCTCACACATAGAGGTTCCAACACTACTATCTGGAGCTGATGCCCCAGATAAAATCTTTTGCTGAAGCATAGGGTTCGTTGGGACGTTGAGTGGCTTGGTTAGGGAAGGATTGACCTGGGAAGGCTGGAGGCTCAGAAGTTGGGGTTGGGTCGGGAGTCCCGGTATATTAGATAAGGACCCATTTGGGGAAATACTGAATGGTTCCCCAGCTGTAGTTACACGTGTGGGTGTTTGGTTAGTATTTACAGGAACAGCATTGGGCAGGTGAACACCTGACACAGCAGGGGAAGCTATGGTTACTGAGGGGTTAGGTATACTAGTAACTGTAGAACCAGGAGCAGAAGTGGGAACCCTAGAGGCAGCTACCCCAGGGACTTGGGGAGCAGGTACAACAATAGGGGATTGAGGGTTACTCATAACCTGAGCAATAACACTATGAAGCACAGAGTTAAGATAAGGATACATACTATAGTCAGCATTAACTGGGTTATTAAAATACGGAGGTATGGGGTTAGTAGCATCCCGGGTTGGTAAAGTTGATACTCCCGGGCTAACAGCAGTGGTAGATGTATTAGATACCACTGGGGCCATAGTATTCGTGGTACTACTGGGGGTCACCGTGGAACCTATATTCGTTCCTGAGCCTTGGACCTGGGGATGGTTTGTCCCTGACATATGTACCCCTGAAGTATTATTTATCACTGAAATCTCATTTTCTTGATTATTTATACCCTCACTAACATTAATCGCTGAATCTTGCTGTGGAACCATGTGGCTAGACCCTTCACTTGAGCCTGGTGCGAGATCACTAACATTGACGTTAACCTCTGCCATTCTGTTCACGAGGAACTTCACCTGTATCCTACTGGATCGTCTGATTGCACTATTTAACGTCTTGCTACACAAATTATATTTGGTCATCACCCACCTGACAAACATAAGAGTAGGATTGTCCTGGTTTATTCTTAAGGTTACGGTCACAGTTAACGGTAAAACAAATGATAGGCGACACAAAGAAATTAATATTTGGTTTTGATAGCAAAAACCGACCAGTCGTAAAGCACGTGAGCTGCGTTTAATGATAAACGCTAAACCGCTGCCACCATGTGAGACCTCTACCCACTCTACCTGAGGTATCCCAGCGAGTGAGCACGTCTCCTGTATATCCCAGTGCTTAACAGAATAGGGAATAGCATATGAAGGTACAAATAAAAATGGGAACTATGGCTATAGTTTACTTAATAACATAAAAGGGTTAGAATACAACATATCCTGATGGAAATTTACACAATATAACAATTGACCTATGAGACTTATTACCAGGGGGACGGGTAGATGTTATCAGTAACACGGACGAGTACTCACTCTTAATTCACCGACCAGCTGACCCGAGATTCCCAATGCGTGGTCCACTACACACGCGGCTGTCCAGAGCTCTCGCTCCCCGGACCTGTCACCAACAACCTCTTTGCCCCGCTGTTCCCTGGGCTTATATCGTAGTCAAAGTACCCCCTCCCCAATGGTGTATGTACCACGTGTTACGACCTGACGCCGAGGTCTGACGCCGAGGTCTGGCGCCGTTAAGAACAAAAGACCTCAGATGTGGGCGTGACTACCCGACATTTGCTAAGGCAGGTGTGACCATATAATTAGGTCTCCCTAGAGACCTCACAAGCCCATCTGAACTGCATCACACATTAACTTAAACGAAAAAACTATATCTTTAGACCTACAATAGAAATTTTTAGAAAGGACTCAATTTTAAATGAGTTCTTGCTAACTGACCAATTTTCCAAATTTACCTATTCGCCACGACATATATATATATATATATATATATATATATATATATATATATATATATATATATATATATGTCGTGCCGAATATGTAAAACTGGTCAATTAGCAAGAACTCATTTAAAATTAAGTCCTTTCTAAAAAATTTTCTTATACGTTTAAAGATATATTTTTTTCATTAATGTTGATGTAAAAAATTATAATTTTGCACCAAAAGAATCTTAGAAAACCTACCTAACCTTATTATAACAAGAACAATTTATTTTAGCCTAACCCAACTAAATATATTTTAGATTTGTTTACAATAATTTAATATTAAACAAACACAGTGTAATATATTTTTTTCGTTAGGTTCAGAATGATTTTGGCGAAATTATTGCATACACAAATTTTCACTTGTCCTATATGGCAAGATGAGCGTTGCTATTTAAGCCAAGATCGCAAGTTCTGCCTATTCGGCACGACATTATATATATATATATATATATATATATATATATATATATATATATATATATATATATATATATTATATATTATATATATATATATATATATATTATATATATATATATATATATTATATATTATATATATATATATATATATTATATATATATATATATATATATATATATATATATATATATATATATATATATATATATATATATATATATAATGTCGTGCCGAATAGGCAGAACTTGCGATCTTGGCTTAAATAGCCAAGTAGTTTAGGTGCCTTATCGTACTTATGCGTGCCGTGAACGTTCTTTGTACACTCTCCAGGTCTGCAATGTCGCCAGCCTTGAAGGGGGCCATTAATGTACATGAGTGATTTGAAGAGAATCATCATGGGCTTGGCGTCCCTAGTTTTGAAGGTTCTCATTATCCATCCTATCATTTTCCTAGCGGATGAGGTAGATACATTGTTGTGGTCTTTGAAGGTGAGATCCTCTGACATTATCACTTCCAGGTCCTTCACATTATTTTTCCGCTCTATTGTATGGTTAGAATTTGTTGTATACCCTGACACATTTTTAATTTCTTCAAGTTTCCCATATCAGAGTAGTTGAAATTTCTCCTCGTTGAACTTCATATTGTTTTGAGTGGCCCATTCGAAGATTTGGTTGATGTCCGCTTGGAGTCTCGCGGTGTCTTCGATGGAGGTCACTGCCATGGTAATCCAGGTATCATCCGCAAAGGAAGACACTGAGCTATGGCTTACATCTCTGTCAGAAATGAGGAATAGAATGGGAACGAGTTCTGTGCCTTGTGGAACCGAGCTTTTTACCATGGCTGCCTGAGACTTTACTCTGTTTACTATTACTCTTTGTGTTCTATTTGCCAGGAAGTTGTAGATCCATCTACCAACTTTTCCCGTTACTCCTTTAGCACGCATTTTGTGTGCCGTTACACCATGGTCACACTTGTCGAAAGCTTTTGCAAAGTCTGTGTATACATCTGTATTTTATCTTCTACAGCATCCAGGACCTTGTGATAGTGGTCCAGTAGCTGGGACAGGCAGGAGCGACCTGCTCTAAACCCGTGTTGCCCTGGGTTGTGTAATTGATGGGTATCCAGGTGGTTGGCGATCTTGCTTCTTAGAACCCTCTCAAAGATTTTTATGATATGGGATGTTAGTGCTATCGGTCTGTAGTTCTTTGCAATTGCTTTACTGCCACCTTTATGGAGTGGGGCTATGTCTGTTGTTTTTAGTGTGTGTGGGATGACCCCTGTGTCCGTGCTCCCTCTCCATAAAATGCTGAAGGCATGCGACAGGGGTTTCTTACAATTCTTGACGAACACGGAGTTCCACGAGCCTGGGCCTGGGGCAGAGAGCATGGGCACGTCATTAATTGCCTCTTCAAAGTCTTGTGGAGTTAGAAAAATATCCGAGATTTTTGGGATGACCAAATTTTGGGTTTCATTCATAAAGAATTCATTTGGATTGTCGACCCTTAGTCTGGGCAGTGGCTCGCTGAACACCGAGCCATATTGGGACTTTAGTATCTCACTCATTTCTTGGCTATCATCTGTGTATGTCCCATCCCGCCTAAGCAGGGGCCCAATATTGGATGTTGTTTTTCCCTTAGATTTGGCATAAGAGAAGTTTTTTTTTTCAATTTCCTTGATGGCTTTTAGTTCTTCCTGTGATTCTTGTCTCCTATGAGATTCCTTCAGCTTAAGTTCGAAATTTCATCGACTTCGTATTTCAGATGTATTGGCCCCACTCAGCAGCTCTGTGACTTTTTGCCTTTGTCTGTATAGGGAACGTCTCTCTCTTTCTAGTTTATAATCCTCTTTCTTTTTCTTAATGGAATGTGTCTTGAACAGATCTCAAGAACCACAGAATTAAGTTTTTCAACGTAAATGTTCGGATCCATGTTGCTTAGGATATCTTCCCAGCTTGTTTCATTTAGGACATGGTTTACTTGATCCCATTGTATGTTTTTGTTGTTGAAATTGAATTTCGTGAAGAGACCTTCATGACTGCTCACATTTTGCTGGTTCGGAGCCCTGTGCATACATGTCTGTACCACTATTATGTTGTGATCTGAATGTATTGTCTTTGATACAGTTATATTACGTATCACATCGTCAGTGTTAGTGAAGATGAGGTCCAGCGTATTTTCTAGTCTTGTAGGCTCTACTATTTGCTGACTTAAGGTGAATTTGGTGCAGAGATTTAATAGTTCGTGTATATGTGAATTTTCAGCTGAGCTGCCTCCCGGAGTGAACTTTGCTAAATCATTGTTTGCTATACTCTTCCATTTTAGGTGTCTCAAGTTGAAATCTCCTAGTAGCAAGGGCAGGAGTCGGGAGATTTTCCAATGGTCAATTTTCTCAAGCTGCTCCTGGAATTGCTGGGAAGTTGCATCTGGAGGCTTGTATACTACCACAATGACAAGGTTTTGGTTTTCAGTCTTTACCGCCAAAACTTCAACTACATCATTTGAGGGCCCAAAAATAAAAACAAAAGTTTCTCTTTTTAACTTCAGTAATGTATACAGGAGAAGGGGTTACTAGCCCCTTGCTTCCGGCATGTTAGTCGCCTCTTACAACACGCATGGCTTACTGAGGAAGAATTCTGTTCCATTTCCCCATGAAGATAAATAAACAAGAACAAGAACTAGTAAGAAAACTAGAAGAAAACCCAGAGGGATATATATATATATATATATATATATATATATATATATATATATATATATATATATATATATATATATATATATGCATGCTTGTAGATGTATGTAGTGTGACCTAAGTGTAAGCAGAAATAGCAAGACGTACCTGAACTCTTGCATATTTACGAAACAGAAAAAAAGACTCCAGCAATCTTACCATCATGAAGAACAATTACAGGTTTCCGTTTTACACTCGCCAGGACGGTAGTATCTCCCTGGGCGGTTGCTCTCTATCAACCTACTACCTATATATATATATATATATATATATATATATATATATATATATATATATATAACGTCGTGCCGAATAGGCAGAACTTGCGATCTTGGCTTAAATAGCAACGCTCATCTTGCCATATAGGACAAGTGAAAATTTGTGTATGCAACAATTTCGCCAAAATCATTCTGAACCTAATGAAAAAAATATATTTCACTGTATTTGTTTAGTATTAAATTATTGTAAACAACTCTAAAATATATTTAGTTAGGTTAGGCTAAAATAAATTATTCTTGTTATAATAAGGTTAGGTAATTTTTCTAAGATTCTTTTTGGTGCAAAATTAAAATTGTTTGCATTATCATTAATGAAAAAGATATATATTTAAACGTATAAGAGAAAATTTTAGAAAGGACTTAATTTTAATGAGTTCTTGCTAATTGACCAGTTTTACATATTCGGCACGACATTATATATATATTATATATATATATATATATATATATATATATATATATATATATATATATATATATATATATATATATATATTATACTGTTTGTATCGGCTTGATAAAATTCCTGGCGAGCGAAACCTAGTAGTAGTTTTTTATATATCCATATCCCTGACATACTGTAGGTAGGTGTACAAATAATTATATTTATTCAGCTGCTTTAAACAGGTATACTCCTTTCAAGGAAGGAACTTTCCTACTAGTGACGGGTTCAACATTCTAGAACTGGAACTACCCTTCCTCGGTACCCAGGAACTGTACGACCTCTCAAAGATTTAGTGATGACCCGTGAATACAGTAGAAATAATGTATGCTCAGCACTTTCACAAGAAAAGACTTCACTCCTAGTGGGTTATACAACAACGCAAAAAATATAACTAAGGCAGGTACACAGAGATACTGGTATCAGCTACTTCAGATATTATTCACGTGTTAGGGTAGGCATCAGGACAAGAATGTATATAGAGGCGCACACTCTCGTGCATGTACGTATACAGCCTACACAAACAGCTGGACGTTGAGATGGGAGTATTGTGGAAGATGGGTGTATAAATTCATGTACAAAGCGCGCTCATGTACAACACAGTTGTGTAAGTGCCTGTACAACATGAATGTGTAAATGCCTGAAAGTTTATTCAAGTATAGGTACACACAAATACAGTTACATAAATTATCACTGAGCTTGCTACCATCTGCAGCTCATAAGACTACCATCCCCACGAGCCCCTTCGAGGCGGGGTAGATGGCAGACCAGAGGCCTAGCTTCTTCCTACGAGCCCCGTGAGGGCGGGGAATGTGGCTAGGCCTGGGGACACTTGGTCCCAAAGATGAGGAGGTACTTGTACCTCCTCCCATGGGAGACTGAAGTCTCGAGACACTCCCCAGATAGGGAGCCAAGGCCGGGTCACCACTACTTGGAAAAGACCCGGGCCGGGAGAATACCGGCGAATAAAAAAAAAAAAAAAAAAATTAGCATACAAGGCATATGTGTAGCTTATCAAGAAAGTCAATGATTTTATTTCCATTGGGGTCTTTGTAATGCCTAACTATTTAAACCTTACAACACGCACGTGTAAGTGTATGTACATAATGTATGTGCAACAAATGCGTGTCTGTACAACGCACTTGTAAGCGCCAGTACAACATGCACATGTAAGTGCAAGTGCATGTGCAACACGAACGTGCAAGAGCAACATTACAGTTGCATGTACAACAAGTATGTGTAAAGGCGCGTAACACATACGCATATGAGATTGTACAACACGCACGTATAGGGGTTTGTATAATACGCACATTTAAGTGCCTTTACAACTAGCACGTATAATTGCTTATACAAAAACACGCGTATAAATTCTTGTTAACACATCATGCATGTGTAAGTGCCTGTTCATTTTTTATTTCATGGATGAGCGCTAAACCCGCAGAGATTATACAGCTCAGTGGGGAGGGGGATAGATTACTGCTAACGAGAACTCCCAAATCCTTTTCGCAATCAGTAATATTAAGATCTACATTAGTTATTTTTTATGTGGCATGATTATTTTCCTGTCCAGTGTTTAGAACTTCGCATTTGTCTATATTAAACTGCATCCTTTATTTATTCCTGTCCTCCATTTATACACCTCAGTCATATCCCCCCTAATTCTACGCCTTTCTAGAGAGTACAGATTCAGGGCCCTCAGTCTATCCTCATAGGGAAGATTTCTGATACATGGGATCAATTTTGTCATCCTCCTTTGTACGTTTTCCAGAGCATTTATATCCGTTCTGTAATACGGTGACCACAACTGTGCAGCATAATCTAGATGAGGCCTAAACAAGGATATATATAGCTGAACAACCTGAGGACTTCTATTATTTATGCTTCTCGATATGAAGCCAAGGATTCTGTTCGCTTTATTGCGAACACTTATGCACTGTTGTCTTGGTTTTAGATTACTGCTAACCAGAACTCAAACCAGAACTAAAACCGTGTTGAGATTCGTTGGTTAATTTATGCTTTTCAAGATGGCTACGAATTGCCTCGGCAGTTATTGATTCCATAAATTTCCCCACTATGGAGGTTAGGCTTATTGATCTATAGTTCGAAACTAAGGATATGTCATCTGCTCTGAAAATAGGTATCACATTTGTCATTTTCCACTTGTCTGGCACTATGCCAATTTGTAGTGATATGTTGAAAAGATTAGCATACAGTTCATCAGGGCCTAGGGATTTGTTAGAATTTAATTTATCTGTTTGTCTAAGGACCCTGTCACTTGTGACCCTAATCGTGCATAGTTTACTGTTTAAAAAACCGACAAGTTGAAAATTCAGACACTTATGCAACATATGGAAATCTTTACTGAGAAAACGCCACACAGTGGCTTTATCAATCCAATACAAAGCAGAAAGGTGTAAGGAGAGGAAGAGTTTGAGGTAATCAGTCCCTCAGCCTGGAATCGATGTGTTCAGTACATCATTCTTGTAAAAAGTACAGCAGCGTATGGCCGGAGAAGTGGCTTATATACTGCAGTCAGATGAGTTGAAGCAAGAGGAGCCGGGATCACAGTGGAACCATCCACTAGTGTAAGTAGGTCTTTGTCCAAAGGTTGAAAAAGTGTTGAAGAATTCATTGTATGAAGATCCCATGATGTTGTAATGTCTGACAGATGTGATAAATGGTTTAGAAAACCGACAAGTTGAATTTCCCATATGTTGCATAAATGTCTGAAGTTTCAATTTGTCGGTTTTCCAAACCATTTATCATATCTGTCCCGGTGGCCTGGTGGCTAAAGCTCCCGCTTCACACACGGAGGGCCCGGGTTCGATTCCCGGCGGGTGGAAACATTTCGACACGTTTCCTTACACCTGTTGTCCTGTTCACCTAGCAGCAAATAGGTACCTGGGTGTTAGTCGACTGGTGTGGGTCGCATCCTGGGGGACAAGATTAAGGACCCCAATGGAAATAAGTTAGATAGTCCTCGATGACGCACTGACTTTCTTGGGTTATCCTGGGTGGCTAACCCTCCGGGGTTAAAAATCCGAACGAAATCTTATCTTATCTTATCTGTCAGACATTACAGCATCATGGGATCTTCATACAAGGAATTCTTCAAAACTTGTTCAACCTTCGGACGAAGACCTACTTATACTAGAGGGTGGTTCCACTGTGATCCTGCCTCCTCCTGCTTCGACTCACCTGACTACAGTATATAAGCAACTTCTCCGGCTATATGCTCTACTTTCTACAAGACTGATGGACTGAACACATCGATTCCAGGCTGTGGGACTGATTACCTCAAACTCCTCTTCTCCTTATACCTTTCTGCTTTGGACTGATGAAGACACTGTAAATTGTTATTATGTGAACAAATTACCTGCATGAGGTTTACAGGATATTACCTGAATTATTACATGCAAGTAATTTGGGTGAAATACGTGGGACTTAAGTCACAGTAGGTCGCCGAACTGTAACTCCCTCGATGCCCACTTCTTCACCACTCTAACAAAAAACTAAACCTGACATTAAATTAATTACAGTATTAAAACCAGCTACTCTGGTAAATTAAAGTTGTGAACTGTATATGATTAGGTTTGCTGGGTACACAAAAGAAATTAATATTACCACTTACCATTTAATTACTGGATCATAATTATTTTTTTTGGAAACACACCCTAACACTACCTCTACATCTAGGATTTACGATGGCCAATGCAAAAACTACTGTACATTATGGGTAACCATCACTTAGCTAAGGGGTGTTGTTGGGAAGGATTGGAGTTCTCTAGTTTTCCGTCTTTGTTGCCGAATTGTAAGGGTTTTTCACACCATCCTAATTCTTCAGCAGGAACGTATCAGCAAATTCTAAATTACGGACTGAGGCCGACATACACCAATTGGCCTTCGAGAACGCCTGATTACATTGCACAATTCAGTCCAGTGTTCACACATTAAATCCAATATGGCGTCTCTGCGACGTCACTCCCGCGGCTGTTCTGTCTCCCCCCTCACTCGAAATTTCTCGAAGGGTCCAAATAGCATCACATGTTAATACGGATTTTTAAATTATTCATTTACATGTTCTACATATAGGAAATTATGTAAAAACTTTCCACAGCCACTGTGTGACGAAACGTTTCCTCAAAAAATTCCCATACGTTGCATAAGTGTCTGAATCTTCAACTAGCGATAGTTAGTTTAATATGTTTATTATGCACCCCACACCCATCCTGTGGGCGGTAGTCAAAAGATTACAGAGGTACATAATTGGTCCACGGACTGGACTCCAAAGTTTTGATAGCTAAGCAAGTTACAGAGGTAATGAACTCACAATTTACAAAGGTAATGAACTCACAATTTACAAAGGTAATGAACTCACAATTTACAAAGGTAATGAACTCCACGTAGGTCTAGTCACAATCATGACAATTTACAAAGGTATTTACAGATTACAGAGGTATGTAATGGGTCCAGGGACTGGGCCCCCAAAGTTTTGATAGCTGAACTGGGTACAAAGGTAATGAACTCAAGTTACAAAGGTAATGAATCCTGTAAGAATGGTTACTTACGTTTATACATGGGTACAATCATGAACAAATTATAGAGTAATGAGCAATTCACACTTCCACACCCGGTCACAACTGGAGTGAGTTATTGGTGCAAATATTGATTGTTGAGTCACACACACACACACACGCACACACACACACACGCACACACACACACACACACACACACACACACACACACACACACACACACACACACACACACACACTCTATCAGAGGAGACTGTAGCAAATGAAAGAGCTAAGCTTTATGTGGAGGACCTAACAGACAACAACAGAGCCCAAGGAAAGCCGAGAAGGGAAAATGACAGGCCACTGAGCCCAAGTACATTAGCCAGTGAAACTGAAGAAAGGAAAGCTGCAGTGGAGGAAACCAAATTAAATGAGGGGATACACAGGGATATGCAGTGGGAGAATGAAAGGGTGAGGTCAGTCTTTGTGTATGGGCTCCAGGAAGTTGAAGGGGAAACATATGAAGCAAGAAAACAAGGGGAAAAAAGCAATTGAAAGCATCATGAAAGCAATAGGAGAAGACGACATGACCCAGCTGGAAAATTTTTGGAGAATAGGGGGGTTTGTAAAAAAAAGAACCCGGCCAGTGAAAGTGACCTTCAAGGCAGAAGCGACTCGGACCAGGATCCTGCAGGAGAAAGCACGATTAAGGGACATGCCGGCATACAGGAATGTGTATCTCGACCGCGACAGAACACAAGAAGAAAGGCAGAAACTGAGAGAGATGATACAAAGGCGAAAGGAGGAAAGAGAGGGGATGGAGAAGACAGACAGGAGATCCCAGACCCAGGAAGAAGATCAAATATAACCTCCCTCTCAACTTCCTATAGAAGCCTCCCAACCAGGTCAACCCCAGTGCAACCAAACACTCTAAATCAAAACACCCATGCCACATCCAATGCCCCCACCCACTCACTACATTACAAACTCCACCCCCACAGCAACAACCCATAGTTCCTTACCAGGTCTCCCACTTCCCCAACCCCAATATACCTCCCAGACCACAGTCTTAGAAAAGAAGTTGAAGGTGTGGTATACAAATGCAGATGGAATAACAAACAAGTATGAGGAGTGGCACGAAAGAATCAAAGAGACATCCCCAGACATAATAGCAATCACAGAAACAAAACTCACCAGAATAATAACAGATTCAATCTTTCCATCCGGATACCAAATCCTCAGGAAAGACAGAGGGAGGAGAGGGGGAGGAGGAGTTGCACTGTTCATTAAAAACCAGTGGGGTTTTGAGAAAATGGAAGGAATGGATGGCACGGGCGAAAGGGACTACTTAGTAGGAACAATCCAGTCTGAGGGACATAAGGTGATAATTGCAGTAATGTACAACCCACCACAAAACTGCAGGAGGCCAAGAGAAGAATATGATGAGAGCAACAGAGCAACGATCGACACACTAGCCGAGGTGGCCAGGAGAGCACACATGGGGGGAGCAAAGTTACTAGTTATGGGTGATTTCAGTCACAAGGAGATTGACACAGTTCCTCACAAGAGGTTACTGCAAAAGCTAGAGGATCAGGCACACATAACAGGAAAGGCACTGCAATGGATCAGAAAATATCTGACAGGGAGGCAACAACGAGTCATGGTACGCGACGAGGTGTCAGAGTGGGCGCCTGTGACAAGCGGGGTTCCACAGGGGTCAGTCCTAGGACCTGTGCTGTTCTTGGTATATGTGAACGACATAACGGAAGGGATAGACTCAGAAGTGTCCTTGTTTGCAGATGATGCGAAGTTAATGAGAAGAATCAAATCGGATGAGGATCAGGCAGGGCTACAAAGAGACCTGGACAGGCTACAAGCCTGGTCCAGCAACTGGCTCCTTGAATTTAACCCTGCCAAATGCAAAGTCATGAAGATTGGGGAAGGGCAAAGAAGACCGCAGACACAATATAGTTTAGATGGCCAAAGACTGCAAACCTCACTCAAGGAAAAAGATCTGGGGGTGAGTATAACACCGAGCATATCTCCTGAGGCGCACATCAATCAGATAACTGCTGCAGCATACGGGCGCCTGGCAAACCTACGGATACCGTTCCGATACCTCGGTAAGGATTCGTTTAAGACTCTGTATACCATTTACGTCAGGCCCATACTGGAGTATGCAGCACCAGTTTGGAATCCACACCTAGTCAAGCACGTCAAGAAATTAGAGAAAGTGCAAAGGTTTGCAACAAGACTAGTCCCAGAGCTACGGGGATTGTCCTACGAAGAAAGGTTGAGGGAAATCGGCCTGACGACACTGGAGGACAGGAGGGTCAGGGGAGACATGATAACGACATATAAAATACTGCGCGGAATAGACAAGGTGGACAAAGACGGGATGTTCCAGAGAAGGGACACAGACACAAGAGGTCACAATTGGAAGTTGAAGACTCAGATGAATCAAAGGGATGTTAGGAAGTATTTCTTCAGTCATAGAGTAGTCAGGCCGTGGAATAGCCTAGAAAGTGACGTAGTGGAGGCGGGAACCATACATAGTTTTAAGGCGAGGTATGATAGAGCTCATGGGGCAGGGAGAGAGAGGACCTAGTAGCAATCAGCGAAGAGGCGGGGCCAGGAGCTGTGAATCGACCCCTGCAACCACAAATAGGTGAGTACAAATAGGTGAGTACACACACACACACACACACACACACACACACACTAGCGATAGTAGTAATACATGTGGTAGAAAAAATAGTCACAGTTGCACTTATGTCCTTTTACTTAACATATTGTCGGTAATTCTACCAACATTGATAGGAACCTAGTAAATGAACAGTAGGCATAGGATAAACACTGCAGTAAACTAAGGCTTCTTGACTGAAATACATGTACTTCTGAATATGGCGTGAACTGTGATAAGTCACTCTACACATATGCTGCTATGTATGATAATCTATGTAATTATATCTTAAATAAACTTACTTAGAATCCACAGCCACTAACGTTCTAACATTGTGGGCTCTGGTGGCCTGGTGGTTAACGCTCTCGCTTCACACGGCGAGGGCCTGGGTTCGATTCCCAGCCAGAGTAGAAACATTGGACGTGTTTCTTTCCACCTGTTGTCTATGTTCCCCATCAGTAAAATGGGTACCTGGGTGTTAGTCGACTGGTGTGGGTCGCATCCTGGGACACTGACCTAATTTGCCCGAAATGCCTCCGGAGCATAACAAGGGACTTTCTATATAGTAGTATGTCATTGTAATCAGCTAGGACTGTATACCCTGTACATGTACTTGTAGTAAAATAAAGATATTATTATTATTATTTCCTCCGATGCCTGGTATACCCCCCTCCCCCCCCCCCTTTCCCTGCCACTGATGCCTCTGTTGCCGTACCTCTGTAATCTTTTGACTACCGCCCACAGGATGGGTATGGGGTGCATAATAAACATATTAAACTAAACTGCCGCAGCAACTGCTAACGCCTCTGTCTTGTGACTTTGGATCATATTCTTAGGTACTACTTGGACTGGAACTATTTTTATCCCTTATAATGTTGTTTGTTTAGTGTCCTCTCTGTTGATATCTTAATCCTGGTAGCTGCACTTGATATTGGAATAACAAAAATTATTTATGCTAGCAGTTTATTATTGTTGTATTATTTTATCTTCGGTGTTTTATGTGGATTTGTCTACTTTTTTTATTGGCAAGAGATTAAATTGATCTCATATGTCAAAGTGTTCTTCAGATCTTACAGCTTCCTTCATGAAAGCTGAATATAACTAGTGGGTTATACTGTTTGCTGGCTTATTAAAGCGAAATTAACCATCTGAATTGCAAGAGTTGTGATGTGGCGTGACTAGTTGTTGAGGTTGTGTCACAGGATTTGCTATAATCTTCCCATGGGCCCGGTCCATAACCAGGTCTCGCGGTAGATCAGGGCCTGATCAACAAGGCTGACCACACGCCAATCAACGTGCAAACCACAGCCCGGGTGGTCAGGTAATGGTTTGAGGTGCCTGTCCAGCTCCCTCTTGACGACAGCCAGGGCTCTATCAATAATTCCCTTTATGTATGCTGGGAAGCAGTTGAACAGTCTTGGGATGTGCCTTCAATAGTAATCCAGAAAGATGTGTGGGTCTGGATCTATAAGTTTTACGAGGCAATGTTCACTTTTTATTGGCTGGTTGTTAAACTGCTTGTAATGTGTGTTAGATTGCTTATATTAAAGTGTGTTGACTGAATTCTGATTTACAATTTGTACCGTCAAAAGTTCTACATTTTCTGTGGTGTTAAGAAAAATTGCAAACAGTTTTTTCATATTTGTTGTTAGAGAAATTTTTAATATGGATTTATGCAGTGAGAAAACTACTAAAAACGATATTCTGGAGACAAATTGCGCGGAGCGACGTTATGAAAAACACATCTGCATTATTTTTCACCATGATATTTTGTTACGTGTGTGCTTGAAAAAAATTAAGATGTTATAGCATTTATATTATGCACTCATTTTCATTTGTATGTGTGGAAAATAATGTATTTTCCGGAAAAAAATAGTGTATTTTTTATGTAAATTAGTGTAATACATTGTATTTAATAAAAATTATGTTATCGAAAATGGGAAGCCCTGCGCCTGGGCAGAGAAAAAAGACTCGCCATGTTTGAACTAGTTAACACAAACGTTAGTGAATAATCGGAAGAATTTTCGTGCTCTAGAGGTTATATTGGGCTTAAAACCTCTCAAATAGGATTATTATTATTATTATTATAATCAAGGGGAAGCGCTAAACCCGGAGGATTATACAGCGCCTGGGGAGGGATGTGGAAGGCATTCAGGCTTAATTCAGGGAACTGGAGCACAGATCCAATTTCCTAAATCAAGAGCCCCTCACCAACATCAAGGAACCTTCCTTGAGGGGTCTCAAATAGGAGCCGAAATTGTTGGATGTGCATTCCTGCATAACTTGAGATATCAGGGGAATGGACAAGACAGCTCCAGGAACACCAGATAAGCTATCTAAATTGTGTTGTAATTCTGGCCAGTATTATCATCATAAATTTAGTTAGAATGAGGTTTTCTTGAGTATGATACACATTAATTTCCAGTCAAATTGGTGAGTGATATTAAGATATATTCTCCTGTTATGTAAATGTGTATATATATAATCATTTATTAATTTTAATATACAGTCCACCAATTTTTATATTTACCAGAATTCCTGGTGATGCATATTTCATTTGTAATTATAGGTCTAGAGCAACTTGTGGATATGACAGTTGTAGGTATCGAAGGGGGACATTTATGTGACCTAGGTGTCCCAAATTCCTACTTGTCTATGTAACTTTGATAAATAATAATTATCTGTGTTACCATTTACTGGTATGTACCTTATGAATTACATCCAGATAAATGCAATTTTCCACATTTAATTTGCCCGTTGGTCCTTCTTGAACCGGATGTAATTAGTGAAGTCATTAATTAGTTAATTACATAATAATTATATGTGAAACAACGGGCAAATTAAATGTGGAAAATTGCATTTATCTGGATGTAATTCATAAGGTACATACCAGTAAATGGTAACACAGATTATTATTTATCAAAGTTACATAGACAAGTAGGAATTTGGGACACCAAGGTCACAAAAATGCCCCCCTTCGATATCTACAACTGTCATGTCCACAAGTTGCTTTAGACCTATAATTACAAATGAAATATGCATCACCAGGCTATAGTGCCAACCAGCAATAAAGTGTAACATTAACAGTGTAGCAAGTAAATTTAGCGACTGATAGAAAAAGACACAAAAGTAACTCTTCAATGGAGGTGGTATAGGGCCACTAAACATACAACGGCCTGCTATCTTCCACCACCCTAAACCTCTGCCAGCATCTCCTCCATAAAACTAATTAAACTAACATCTCCTCCAAGATAAGTGTAAATATTTCTTATTTATAAATTAAAGTGTAAACATTTCTTATTTATAAATTACGTACATTGTTTCAATGTGAATAGTGTTGGTGGCTTTTGCTGCTGTGATGGGTATGGGGTGCATAATAAACATATTAAACTAACTAAAACTCCACTACCACTAATATGTACGGCTTCCTTCAGTGGTCCTTATAAACCCAACAACAACACTTACTCTTCACATATGTTATGATATATTTTATTCATTCTAGAGTATATATCATGTTTCTGTTATTAATATTGTTTATTATGTCATATCAGATGAATTGTGATAGATAACTAAGCTGCAGAGATTATATTAGCGTCATACTGAGCTAGAAATCTATACAGATATTGACGAATGTTTTAATAATTTTCTAAAAAAGACCCAATACCTCTATAGCAAGCACTGCCCTAAAAAAACTAAACAGATGACAGCTAAGAGACTGAACAGTCCCTGGCTAACACCCAGCATTCTCAAATCCATAAATACAAAACACCGATATGAAAAACAGTACAGAATGGGTCACATAACCAGAGACCAAACAAAACGTTACTCGTCAATCCTAACCAGCCTGATAAGAAGGGCAAAAAAACTGTATTATGAGAACAGATTATCCAACTTACGAGGTGATATAAAAAAGATATCACGAAATAGCGAAATAAAATTAGCAAAATCAGATGAACCCCAACTCCCACCAACAGAAACAGCAAACAGACTCAATGATTTCTTCTCCACTATAGGACAAAACCTTGCCAATAAAATCCCAAGCTCAGATACCCCACCAAATGACTACCTCACTGGCAACTACCCGAACACAATGTTCTTAGCTCTGACTAACCCATACGAAGTCTCCCTTATTATCAACGCACTAAAAAAAAGGCAGGAGATTTAAATACCTTACCACCCTTTATATACAAAAAAGTGTCAAGTACTATCACCAATCATTGCAACACTCTTTAACAAATCCATTGAATCCTCCACCTTCCCTACAGCTCTCAAAATAGCAAGGGTCACCCCGATCCATGAAGGAGGAGACCAAACAGAGTTGAATAACTATAGGCCAATATCCAATTTACACCCTCTCTCAAAAATCTTCGAAAAATTAATTCATAAACGAATCTACTCCTACCTCATCTCCCAAAACATTCTCAACCCCTGCCAATTTGGATTCAGGCCTAATAAAAATACTAATGATGCTATTATACACATGCTAGAACATATATACACTGCAATAGAGAAAAAAGAAGTCCCACTGGGGATCTTCATTGACTTGCGTAAAGCTTTTGATACAGTTGACCATGACTTGCTCCACGTAAAATTGTCACACTATGGTATTAGTGGGCACTCCCTCAACTACCTCAAGTCATACCTCAGCAACAGAAGCCAATATGTGTACGCAAATGGGGCAAGCTCTTCCGCTCAACCAATTACAGTTGGTGTCCCACAGGGAAGTGTCCTTGGCCCTCTTCTCTTTCTCCTATACATAAATGACCTACCAAATGCTTCGCAATTACTCAAACCCACACTTTTTGCAGATGACACTACATACGTCTTCTCTCACCCGAGCCCAGTCACGCTAGCCAATACTGTAAACACCGAATTACAGAAAATATCTACCTGGATGAGGACTAACAAACTTGCACTAAACATTGACAAAACCTACTTCATTCAGTTTGGTAACAGAGCTACAGATGTACCTCTTAACATAACGATAAACAGATCACCTATCACAAAGCTAACAGAGGGAAAATTCTTAGGAATCCACCTTGATAATAGACTCAAATTTCATACACATATACAACAAATTTCTAAGAAAATTTCCAAGACTGTAGGCAAACTATCGAAGATACGGTACTATGTTCCACAGTCAGCCCTCCTGGCCCTTTATCACTCTCTTATTTACCCCTATCTCACCTATGGAATTTGTGCATGGGGCTCAACAACAATTAACCATCTCAGACCACTAATTACCCAACAAAAGGCTGCAGTTAGAATAACAAATTCTCACTACAGGCAGCACACTCCACCAATATTCAAAACACTCAACCTACTCACCATACAAAACATCCATACTTATTACTGCACCTATTACATACATAGAACACTTAACTCTGATATTAACCCTCCCCTCAAACATCTCCTTGCCAACCTCAACAGAACACATGACCATAACACAAGGCACAGATCACTCTTTGATGTTCCTCGTGTCCATCTCACGCTATGCAAAAACTCAATGCACATAAAAGGCCCTAAAATCTGGAATTCATTACCTGTAAATATAAAAGAAACACTACCTGTTTATAAATTCAATTCTCTTCTCAAAGATCACTTACTCACTCAAAACCAAATAAATACTGAATAAATGAACCTTATAAATTGTATATCCTATATGTTACTCACAATTATATCACACAAATGTTAAACCTAGGACCCAATCTAACTTTGTTATTTTTTTTAAATACACTACCTAACAGGATACTCCATTCGACTGAATGTACAGCAATGCATGCAACCATATGACCTGTCTTTGTAATACTCATTTGTGCTTTATAGTTATCTGTTTACAATATTGTTTTGATAAATTAGACACATGTGCAACTCTTGGGTATCTTTATTGAGGAAACGTTTCGCCACACAGTGGCTTCATCAGTCCATACGTAGGAGAAACTTGAACAGGAGGAGAATGAGGTAATCAGTCCCTCAACCTTGAGTCGATGTGTTCAGTCCATCAATCTTGAGGGACTGATTACCTCATTCTCCTCCTGTTCTTCAACATTTCCTCAATAAAGATACCCAAGAGTTGCACATGTGTCTAATTTATCAACATGTCGGTTCTCTGAACCAATTATCCACAATATTGTTTTATCACTGATTTCATCATTGCTTAGTTAATCTTAAGTTAATATTAAGCCAGCCCGTAATGCTATGCATATAAGTGGCTTTGGCATGCTGCTCTTACCTGTATTTTTTTGTACCTCTGTATGTATGCTAAAATTACTAAATAAATAAATAAATTAAATAAATAAATAATAAACTCGCCTTCCTCTCCCCTCCTACCTGTCTGCCATACACCAAGTCTTCAATAAAGGTAAATGTGATGTTAAATGTTCATTTATCCATTTTATTAGTGCATTATATTCATTTGTCATTATTTTCTGTATGCAAATCTATATTTAGTCTTTAAAAAAAATATTTTTTGTTAATACTTTTTTTGTGGGGGCTGTAGGGCAATTTTCCGCGCGTTAAAGAAAACAGCGGGGCAGGGGATAGTGTGGAGGTAGAGGGTAGCAAGGGATTGAGGTAGAAAGGGCTGAAGGTATCAGAGTTTGTGAAGTAAGTCAGTTGTTGTCAAAAAGTCAATGAGAGAGTCCGGATGAAAGGTGGGTCCATCAGGACCCCAATGGAAATAAGTAAAGGACCCCAATGGAAATAAGTCACTCTGTCTGACTTTTTTGGGTTATCCTAGGTTCTCTACACACATGCTGATATGTATGATAATTCTATGTAACTGTATTTGTGTATACCTGAATAAACTTACTTACTTACTTACGCTCAAAAAAAAATCGAAAAATTATGGAAAGTGAGTTTTTCATATAGAAAAATAGATTAACTCTTTGGTAACACAATGGTACAAGAATCAATGTTCTACGACGTTTCTACTAGGAATTATAGTCATTTATATCAGGTATGGTGACGGCGATATGGGTAGCACGTCTGCTCACAGCCCATATATTTTTTGGAATTTTTTCCTTTTTTTTATCGCTTTTTCTTGCATTATTCTTTCTAATATAATATTTGACTATTTGGCATTATATAAGAGTAGGCGGAGCTTATCCGTAGAGTGCCAGCCAATCAGGCACCATCTGGGAACACCGGCAGTATTCGCTCCAGAGAGCCAGGAGAAATTACTTCATTATTACGCTTATATCAGCTTATATATCAACTCTACGGCTTATTTATCTATCAGAATTGATCTAATATGATATAATAAACACTATAAATAACATACAAACATGTTATATACTCTAGACTGAATAAAATAGGCCATAATATTGCAAGAGACCATCGGGAATATTTCGATATAAATGAGTTACTCGTCTCCATGTCGTCTTTGAGTAAGATTATTATAATCAAAAAGAAGCGCTAAGCCACAAGGGCTATACAGCGCTGCAGGGCAGGAATGAAGCGAGGGTATCAGTTGGCAAAAGGGAGATAGATGAGTAATAGGTTATGGAGAACAGCGGGGCAGTGGATGGTGAAAGGGTAGAGGGCAGCAAGAGATTGAGGTAGAAAGGGCTGAGGGGAGTGCGAAAGATATCATCATCAGAGTTTGTGGAGTAAATCAGTCGTTGTCAAGAAGTCAATGAGAGAGTCAGGATTAAAGGAGGGTCCATCAGCAAGAAGGGAAGGTAAAGACAGAGTAGTAGAGCGGAGACGACGTTGGAGGTAAATTCTGCGTGCTCGTTGATAGAGAGGGCAGTCTAACAGAATGTGGCTAATCGATACTGGAACTTGACACTTCTCACAGAGAGGAACAGGGTGCCTCTCCATGAGATACACATGAGTAAGATGAGTGTGGCCAATGCGAAGGCGGGAGAGAGTAGTCTCCCAACCTCGGCACTGATGACAAGAAGACGGCCAGTGACCTATGCTCGGTTTAATAGAATGAAGTTTGTTACTGAGCAGAGTTGACCAATGTTGTTGCCAACGGGTGTGAAGGTGGGTAGCTATTACAGTAAAATATTCCAGAAATGGAACACCTCTAAATCTATTATTATTATTATAATTAAAAGGAAGTGGTAAGCCACAAGGGCTATACAGTGCTGCAGGGTAGGGAAGGAAGCGAGGGTATTGGGTGGCAGAAGGGGGAAGGGTTGATCAGTAGGTTAAAGAAAACAGCGGGGCAGGGGATAGTGTGGGGGTAGAGGGTAGCAAGAGATTGAGGTAGAAAGGGCTGAAGGTATCAGAGTTTGTGAAGTAAGTCAGTTGTTGTCAAAAAGTCAATGAGAGAGTCCGGATGAAAGGTGGGTCCATCAACGAGAAGGGAAGGTAAAGAGAGAGCAGCGGAGCGAAGACAATGACGGAGGTAAATTCTGCGTGCTCGTTGATAAAGTGGGCAGTCTAACAGAATGTGGCTTACATAATGGAACCTGACAATTCTCACAGAGAGGAGCAGGGCGCCTCTCCATGAGATATCCATGAGTAAGACGAGTATGGCCAATGCGAAGACGGGAGAGAGTAGTCTCCCAACCTCGACACTGGTGACAAGAAGACGGCCAGTAACCTATACTCGGTTTAATAGATTGAAGTTTGTTACCGAGCATAGTAGACCAACGTTGTTGCCAACGGGTGTGAAGGTGGGTAGCTATTGCAGCAAAATAGTCCATAAATGGAATACCTCTATATGAAACTGGTAGGTCATGTACTGCTGACCGCGCAGCAGTGTCTGCCTGTTCATTGCCCTGTATGTCAACATGACCAGGGACCCAACAAAAAACAATATCTTTATGCTTGGTAAAGATGCGGCGTAGCCAAAGTTGGATACGGAGGACTAAGGGGTGAGGTGTATCAAATTTCTGTATAGCCTGTAAAGCACTAAGGGAGTCTGAGACAACCACAAATGATGACACAGGCATAGATGCAATACGGATAAGTGCTGCAAGAATGGCATACAATTCAGCAGTAAAAATACTAGCCGAAGATAGTAAATGCCCTCGTACGATGCTGTCCGGAAACACTGCTGCGAATCCTACGCCGTCAGAAGACTTAGAGCCATCTGTGTACACTGCAATGGCATGAGAATGAGAGTGGAAGTGGTCAAGAAAAAGAGAGCAGGAAGCGACCATAGGCAGTTGGGCTTTCGAGTAAGAGGGAGAGAAAGAACAGACTCGAACAGCTGGAACTTCCCAGGGGGGTAGGGAAAAGTGAGATGCTACATGAACATAGAAAGGTGGTAATTGAAGAGAAGACAAGAGCGAATGTAGGCGAAGAGAGAAGGGATGGAGTAAACAGGGGCGGCGAACAAATAATGTCTACTAATATCAGTGACCATTCTATAAATGGAAGGATTGCGGAGATCATGAGAGCGTACATAGTAGCGAAGGCAATGGGCATCACGGCGATCGGATAAGGATGGAACGTTCGCTTCTGCATAGAGGCTCTCAACAGGGGAAGAGCGAAAAGCACCAAGGCATAAACGTAATCCTTGGTGATGAATGGGGTTAAGGCTAGAGAGAGTAGCAGGAGAGGCCGCTGAATAGATCTGGTCACCATAATCAAGTTTCGATAAAATGAGGGTGGAATGTAGGCGAAGGAGAGTTCGACGATCAGCTCCCCATGAAAGATGAGCAAGGGTTTTAAGAAGGTTCAGCCGGCTGTGACAAGTTGCCTTCAGAGAGGTAATGTGAGGTTTCCAGGATAACCTACGGTCAAAGAGGAGGCCCAGAAACCTGACTGTATCACGTTCAGGGATACGGGAGCCATAGAGGTACAAAGGATGATCGGAGATGACAGAGCGTCTAGTGAAAGTAATTTGGTGAGTTTTGGTACTGGAAAATTTAAACCCATGTGTGGTGGCCCAATTGGAAACACGGTCGACCGCATGCTGGAGAGAAACTGTAATGAGGTGACAGTCAGCGCCTGCACAGGCAATAGCGAAGTCATCAACATAGTGATGACCAAATATTTGATGGAAGACTAGAGGCCAAATCATTTATAGCAAGGAGAAAAAGTGTTGTGCTCAGAACACATCCCTGGGGGACACCTTCAGCTTGGATAAAGTCCGGGGAGAGCACATTATTAACCCGAACACGGAAATGTCTGTCAGTTAAAAAGTTCTTAAGGAAGGATGGTAGATTGCCTCGGAGGCCTAAGGAGTGGGCTTGGGCCAAAATATTATACCTCCAAGTTGTGTCATATGCCTTCTCAAGGTCAAAAAATATGGCAATAACTGAGTGGTTATTCGCAAAGGCATTACGAACATACGTATCCAAGCATAGTAAGGGGTCTATGGTAGAACGTCCCTTACGAAAGCCATATTGACGAGTGGAGAGACTGTTGTGTGTCTCTAAATACCACACTAAACGTCTATTTACCAGGCGTTCCATCACTTTGCAAACTGCACTGGTAAGAGCAATGGGACGATAGTGGGAGGCTTCATGTCCCGTAGTACCCGGTTTGCGGAAAGGGAGAACAATGGCAGATTTCCACGGCTGTGGAAGAACTCCTTGTGACCAAATAAGATTGAAAAGGCGTAATAGGACTGCAAGGGCTGACTGATGTAAATGTTGTAGCATACGAATATGAATGTCGTCGGGCCCAGCTGCCGATGATCGGCAAGCTGAGAGTGTTGCCTCCAGTTCTTGAAGTGTAAAAGGCACATTATACTGTTCTTCTCTGAGAGAAGAAAAGTCCAAGGGTGCTAACTCTCTGGCAGACTTTGAGGAAAGAAACGAGGGGCATAGATGGAGCCCCTGAGAAATATGGACCAGATGATTGCCAATTTCATTGGCAACATCTAGTGGGTTTGCTATATCAACACCGGCAACCCGCAGAACAGGAGCCGGGTCAGGAGAATATTTACCACTCAGTTTTCGTACTTTTTTCCAGACTGCACTCATAGAGGAAGCAGAGGTGATGGTGGAGACATAATCTCGCCAGCAAGTGCGTTTAGCGTCACGGATGACACGGCGAGCGATCGCACGCTTCTGCTTAAAATCAAGAAGTCTCTCCGTGGTTCTATTGTACCGGTACCTGCCCCACGCAGCGCGTTTCAAATGTACTGCACGAGCACAAGCAGGAGACCACCAAGGCACGCATTTCTGAGAATGCCTGCCCGAAGTTTGGGGTATAGAATGAGAAGCTGTGGTTAAAACGGAGGACGAGAAGAGGTGTAAAAGCTCATCAATGGAGGACGAAGAAGGAACCTCACTAAAAACAGTTAGTTGTGAGTAAAGGTTCCAATTTGCCTGATCAAATTGCCAGCGTGGGATACGAAGAGGTGGTGAATATGAAGGGGAAGTAAGAATGATTGGGAAATGATCGCTGTCATGTAAATCCGGGAGAACAGACCAGGTGAAGTCTAATGCGGTGGAGGAAGAGCAGACTGAGAGATCGATGCAAGAGAGAGTGTGAGTCCGAGGATCAAAATGGGTGTGAGTACCTGTATTTAAAACATGGAGGGGGGTGGGTAGCAAGAAAAGCCTCTAACTGAATGCCACGGGAATCACAGTGAGACCCCCCAGAGGAAATGATGGGCATTAAAATCGCCAAGTAACAGAAGCGGTGGTGGTAATGACGAAACAAGAAAGGCAATATCCGGGATAGATAATGCCCGAGAAGGAGAGAGATATAAAGAACAGAGCATATACCACCTATGCAAGTGGATACGGGCTGCTGTGTAATGCAGCGAAGTACGAACAAATAGCTGATGGTACGGAATATCAGTGCGTAGAAGAAGGGCACTTTCATTAAAGGTCCCATCAGGAAAAGGATCTGAAGAATACAATAAATTATAGCCTGAGATGGGATAGATAACAGCAGATTGTAATTTTGGTTCCTGTAAGCACACACCAACAGGGGAAAACTGGGAGAGTAACATCTGAACCTCACCCCGATTACCCCTGAGGCCGCATATATTCCACTGTAAATAGGCCATGATTGGCAACGATAAAGATACCTGAAATCCGCAGGTAAGGGTTCCTACAGACTAGAGGGGGTTAGAAAAGTCCACATGCGGTGGCAGTGGAAAACGTTCAAGCAGCGAAGGAACGGTGCGTTGCGAAGAAAGGAGTTGCGCAGATGGAGGAGAGGAGAGAGAAGGAACAGAGGGTGGATCAGTGTCCATTGATGGTTTGGTCTCTGCAATATATTCAGAGATTGCTTCAAGTGTTTTGGAATTCAGAGACGTCGTATGGGAGACAATATTGGAGATGGTAGGGGGAGGATGAGTAAAGATTAGAACTGTAATGGACTGTACCAATGTAGGGGGGGGGGAGGCAAAAGGGTGGAGGGAACTGGAGAAGAAGTGTGGAAGGGGACAGAAGAGGCAGAAACCTGGGAGGTGGCAGAAGAGGAAGAAACTTGGGAGGGAACAGGGGAGGAAGGTACAGTACGAGGAGGAGGGTGAACCTCTACACTTGTAACAGAGCCAGTGAGAGGAGAAGAACCAGGTACAGAGACAGGGAAGGTAAAATGAGGAGGTGGAAGAAGGGAAGGAGGGATTAAAGGACCTTTTCTTGACTTCTGAGAAGTAGAGGGACGATTGGGAGGTGTCGTGTGAGATCTCGTTGATACCGAGGTTTGTGAGGGAGAACACGAAGAAGTGAAAACAGACCAAGGCATTGAAATAGGGACGTCCGAGCCCAGGACAGCAAAAGAATTAGATACAGGAGTGACTATGGGAGAGGTAACCACAGAGGAGGCTGCAGAAGATGGGACCCCAGAAGTGGGGGGACGTTTTGAAACACGGGAATAAGAAACACGAGGTAGTCTCCCTTGGAGGCGGAGATGAGAAACTGCCATGGCATAAGGGAGACCTGCCTCTTTGAGGTAATGGATTTCCCGCTCATTTAAGTAGACTTGGCAATGGCGAGAGTACGAAGGGTGAGCCTCATGACAATCAAGGCAAGAGGGAGGTCGATTGCAAGACGTATTAGAATGGTCATCAGCACCACAGACTGGGCATTCGGCTATAGATCAGCAATATATCGCTGGATGGCCAAATCACCAGCAATTTCTACACAGTTGCGATGTAGGGATCACCTTTCAAACTTTTAACCGATGTCCTGCTACATAAACTGAGGATGGGAGTTCATGGCTGTCAAAAGTTAAACGAGCCACATTGCTAGGGTATCGTCTCCGCCCGTGGGCAGGAAGAACATAAGTGTCTACCTTGAGGATTGGGAGATCTTGGAGTTCCAGCTGTTCAAGAATGTCATTGCCACATGTCTGGAAATTTTGTTGAACTATGGTATGGGGCAGAATGACGGTACCACTACAAGAATTGAGGGAATGATGTTTTTCAATAGTGACAGGAACAGTATCGATATGGGAAAGAAGAGAAAGATCATGAGCTTGGGTAGCATTCTGTACAGTGATGATGTGCGTACACTCTTAAGAGCATGAAAAGAAATATCTTTACCAACATGGCATAGGAGTGCCTTGCCAATACTATGGTCGGAAAGATAGGCAATAGAGGAAGTCGGTCATAAAGTGAAGAATTTAGTCCATTGTGCATTCTGAAACTGAGCGTGGAAAGGGAGTGCAGGACGTGTCGATCTTTTCTGAGAAGAACGAGAAGGTGGAGAAGTATCATCAGCAGGTAACTGTCGTTGGCGTTTAGGCGTGGGACCAGAGTTGGTCCGACGTGGAACGGGCTGGCGATTCGAAAATTGCCGCACCATAGAGGGAGAGGCCGGAAGCATAGTCAGAGGAGAGCGAAGGTCAGATAAATCAAAGGAGTCAGTCGAGACCTCAGTACCTGATGTGGGGGAGGAAACAGCACTGGCAAGAGGTACAGAGGCATGAGGAGTGTCCGAAGAGTGGTCCAAAGACTAGGCGGGGTCAGAACGGGGTGGTATCAAGAAGGGGCCTGGGGTAGCAGGTTCATGGACTAGGGCTTCCATGGTTAGGTTACTTCTTTCTTTTTGTTTTTAAGAAAAAAAAGAAAGAAAGAAGAAAAGAAAATAATAAAAAAAGGGGGGACTGGGGAGGGATAGTTCCTGGGAGGAATGAGAGGGCCAGAAATCTCCCTTGGCACCCAAGAGGACCTCAGCACCACAAGTAGTGCAGATGCAGCATGGAACCCGTGCCATACCCTACCCATCATGCCACTAAACCAGCAATCTGGGATAGCAACCTCACATCTGCCGAGCTACCTCGGTGGACAAAAGAGAGGGTGGCCGGATATCTGCCACAAAGCATACCTCTTTTAGTCATCACCCTCGGAATCCAAAAGGCAGCCTCCAGAGATACACCTGTCGCCCGAAAGGTGCCCAAAGCCACTCCCCGGGAGACAGGAGAGGGATTGGGACATGCCCAGGCGATCCAGATTCCACGGCAAACTACACCACCGCCAAGAACCTCAATGGAATGGGATGGACCCCAGTACCCTTTCCCCTACCCAGGAACTAGCGTGCCTGTGGGGGACAAAAAAAGGCCAAAAAGAGGAAGGGTAATAGGGAGGGGTGGGGAGGAGGAGGAGGAAAAGAAAAAGGGAGGATGGGATAAGGGAGGAGGGATTGGGGGGTAATTAGGTTCGGTCTGAGGAAGGAGACCAACAGGTCTAATTCCTCAGACCAAGAGCCTCCTCACCACGCCAAGGAGCCCCCCTTGAAGAGGTCCCTATCAATAAATGAGGACATATTTATGCATCTGTAGCAGCCTACTCAAGACGTCAATACTGGGATATACTTCCCTTAATACAAACTAGGGGAAATTGGGTCAGTTACAATACCCAGCTAAATGCAGCCATACCAACGTCTAATTACATTAGCTGCAGCTAATAGTAGTGGTGCGATTTAACTGGAGTTACCAATTGATCCTGTGACATGTGGGTGAATCACTCAAACCCAAGTGAGTACCACTGTGCATTACAGATGATAGAGAAATGCTGAGATATACGCTCCTTTGGGGCAAATTGTATAACAAACTTGTTAATCAACAGCCACTCTGGAAACTGGAACGGCACCCTGAAGGGATTTCCAGGGAGAGGCTGCTGGACATTGAGCTGTTAAAAGATAAAAAA
Source organism: Cherax quadricarinatus (assembly GCF_038502225.1). Taxonomy (NCBI): domain Eukaryota; kingdom Metazoa; phylum Arthropoda; class Malacostraca; order Decapoda; family Parastacidae; genus Cherax; species Cherax quadricarinatus. Next base: position 35,696,817 of record NC_091300.1, on the reverse strand, counting down.
AAAAATTGTCTTGTATTTGTTTCATGCAGGAAAGTGTACTTATCTAACCGGTTCTCCACAAATTGGTCCTCTATGAACTGGAGAGTAGCCACACAGTGGTCCAAGAACTTGCAAGTTTACAAGTAATAAAGAACTTATGGTCCTTCCACAAACTGTTAAAGACCGGAGTCTTAACAAAATATTTGAGTTACTACAAGTACTCGGTCAAAAAGAACAGGAGTCAGCTTTTTGCCTCTCAATAGTGGCACCCACCCATACCTGCTGCTCACCCAGAGCAGCATAGTAAACGGGGCACCCAGCACTGCTCATCCAGTCTCAGCGCCCAGCACTCAGTGCACACCCATGGGGCATCAACAGACAAAAACTGTGGTCTCAGACCAGTTTGGAGTTTACCTGGAGTTTACCTGGAGAGAGTTCCGGGGGTCAACGCCCCCGCGGCCCGGTCTGTGACCAGGCCTCCTGGTGGACCAGAGCCTGATCAACCAGGCTGTTACTGCTGGCTGCACGCAAACCAATGTACGAGCCACAGCCCGGCTGGTCAGGAACCGACTTTAGGTGCTTGTCCAGTGCCAGCTTGAAGACTGCCAGGGGTCTGTTGGTAATCCCCCTTATGTATGCTGGGAGGCAGTTGAACAGTCTCGGGCCCCTGATATCTGGATATCTGGTGATATCTGGAGAGAGTTCCGGGGGTCAACGCCCCCGCGGCCCGGTCTGTGATCAGGCCTCCTGGTGGATCAGAGCCTGATCAACCAGGCTGTTACTGCTGGCTGCACGCAAACCAACGTACGAGCCACAGCCCGGCTGGTCAGGAACTGACTTTAGGTGCTTGTCCAGTGCCAGCTTGAAGACTGCCAGGGGAGTGCTGGGAGGCAGTTGAACAGTCTTGGGCCACTGACACTTATTGTATGGTCTCTTAATGTGCTAGTGACACCCCTGCTTTTCATTGGGGGGATGTTGCATCGTCTGCCAAGTCTTTTGCTTTCGTAGTGAGTGATTTTCGTGTGCAAGTTCGGTACTAGTCCCTCTAGGATTTTCCAGGTGTATATAATCGTGTATCTCTCCCGCCTGCATTCCAGGGAATACAGGTTTAGGAACCTCAAGCGCTCCCAGCAACTGAGGTGTTTTATATCTGTTATGCGCGCCGTGAAGGTTCTCTGTACATTTTTTAGGTCAGCAATTTCACCTGCCTTGAAAGGTGCTGTTAGTGTGCAGCAATATTCCAGCCTAGATAGAACAAGTGACCTGAAGAGTGTCATCATGGGCTTGGCCTCCCTAGTTTTTGAAGGTTCTCATTATCCATCCTGTCATTTTTCTAGCAGATGCGATTGATACAATGTTATGGTCCTTGAAAGTGAGATCCTCCAACATGATCACTCCCAGGTCTTTGACGTTTGTTTTTCGCTCTATTTTGTGGCCAGAATTTGTTTTGTACTCTGATGAAGATTTAATTTCCTCGTGTTTACCATATCTGAGTAATTGAAATTTCTCATCGTTGAACTTCATATTGTTTTCTGCAGCCCACTGAAAGATTTGGTTGATGTCCGCCTGGAGCCTTGCAGTGTCTGCAATGGAAGACACCGTCATGCAGATTCGGGTGTCATCTGCAAAGGAAGACACGGTGCTGTGGCTGACATCCTTGTCCATGTCGGATATGAGGATGAGGAACAAGATGGGAGTGAGTACTGTGCCTTGTGGAACAGAGCTTTTCACCATAGCTGCCTCGGACTTTACTCTGTTGACGACTACTCTCTGTGTTCTGTTAGTGAGGAAATTATAGATCCATCGACCGACTTTTCCTGTTATTCCTTTAGCACGCATTTTGTGCACTATTACGCCATGGTCACACTTGTCGAAGGCTTTTGCAAAGTCTGTATATATTACATCTGCATTCTTTTTGTCTTCTAGTGCATCTAGGACCTTGTCGTAGTGATCCAATAGTTGAGACAGGCAGGAGCGACCTGTTCTAAATCCATGTTGCCCTGGGTTGTGTAACTGATGGGTTTCTAGATGGGTGGTGATCTTGCTTCTTAGGACCCTTTCAAAGATTTTTATGATATGGGATGTTAGTGCTATCGGTCTGTAGTTCTTTGCTGTTGCTTTACTGCCCCCTTTGTGGAGTGGGGCTATGTTGTTTTTAGTAACTGTGGGACGACCCCCGTGTCCATGCTCCCTCTCCATAGGATGGTAAAGGCTCGTGATGGGGGCTTCTTGCAATTCTTGATGAACACGGAGTTCCATGAGTCTGGCCCTGGGGCAGAGTGCATGGGCATGTCATTTATCGCCTGTTTGAAGTCATTTGGCGTCAGGATAACATCTGTGTGAAAATTTGTGTGGACTACCTCCAAGTGAGTCGCCTACCCTGGCAAACTCTGTTGACACCGAACTCTGAGGTCGGTACCTCAGCCTCACAAGTGGCTTATAGGACAGATTTTCACAAATGATTGATGTTGCAGAAAACTCGCCTGCATGCACGTATAAAGGACTAACTTACTTGGTGTTGCAGCATATATCCTGATCTTCAACTTCCCTAAGCTTAGCCTTAGCCCCTTTGGACTTCCCCTCAGAAACCACGTGCAACCGGGAGCCTTAATTCCTGCAATATTCAATCGTTATTAGTGTCCTGCCTGCACCTCAGAAATTCCTATATCCAAGAGAGTATGTATCCCCTAGTATAACTATGCAGACACGGACACTAGCTTCCAGACTGCCTTGAGACACTGGTACTTACTGGGCATGCACTGCCTGTTGCACACCAGGCCCACAGATCAAACTCACTCACAATTCTCCCCAGACACTGGCCAGAAATCTACGAGATAAAGTGGAGGTCTTGTCTTACTGTATGGGTCTGACGGAGGTCATCTACAGTACATCGAGGTGCCTCTACCAGATTTCCCTAGGTCTCGAATGTGAAGACACGTGGGGGGCGCCGTCTGCTGATCACGGCACATCTTGTCCAGTTGGTGTCTGTCTTAAGAAGAACGAGCTGGTCTCTCTTCCAGACCCTTGTCTCTTCGTTCAAACTAGGGCTGCCAGTTCTCCCTAGCTAACTTATCCTAGTGTTTGCCTACATTATCGGCCTATTACTACCTATGTTAAGGTCTTAGGTCTACATTATTATCTACAGTTGCCTCAATGATCCTAATATTAGTGTACTACCAGTAAAACTACCTACTCCTTCCCTGAAGGGTAAATCTATAATTTTTTTTTTCTTATGAAAAGATAGAGAATCTTTTCCCGATCATAATGACACCAAAAGTATGAAATTTGATGGAAAACTTACGGAATTATGTTCTCGCGAAGTTAGCTGTCTCGACGATGTTTACGATGTTTACGCATCAGCGATTTTGCCCATTTTGAGCTCTATTTTCGGCCAATTCCAGTGTACTAGTCAACAAAAATCATAACTATTTTGCTAGAACTCCATTTTTTCTATCGAATGAGTACAAGAAACCACCCATTTACCGATTTCAACTTGTCAGCATAGTTGCTGATCCCCCTTACATATGTTGTATAGCTTAGCTGAGTATCATAGTACCATCCATGTGTTTTATATAGACGATCCCTACTAGGCCTAGCGACTGTATGACGTCACGGGATGCGGCATGAGCGAGTGGGATGTGCTACCTCGCTCTCAGTCCACGCATAGGTCTACACACGGCAGGTTGGGCTCCCTTAACACAGTCTAACAATATATATATTGTGGCCCTGTGGCCTGGTGGCTAAAGCTTCCGCTTCACACACGGAGGGCCCGGGTTCGATTCCCGGTGGGTGGAAACATTTTGACACGTTTCCTTACACCTGTTGTCCTGTTCACCTAGCAGCAAATAGGTACCTGGGTGTTAGTCGACTGGTGTGGGTCGCATCCTGGGGGACAAGATTAAGGACCCCAATGGAAATAAGTTAGACAGTCCTCGATGACGCACTGACTTTCTTGGGTTATCCTGGGTGGCTAACCCCCCGGGGTTAAAAATCCGAACGAAATCTTATCTTATCTTACCATCCACAAGTGTGTTTATCTTCAACCATCATATCTCCTTTCGACCCCCCACGACAAATTGGTGCCAGCGGTGTGGGCGTAAAATTGATAATTACGCCAATGCATGGAGATAAATGCAGCCGACAACGGACATTTTGTGTGGTCAGTAGGCCGACCTAGCCAAGCAAGCTTTTACCAGTCCTCTGCATTATTCATTGGTCAGTCTCTGTGTATTAGTGTTTATTTTGCTATTTGCATTACCTCCGAGGAGTTGACCCGGGTTTGCAAAGTAAGCCAAGCCACTTGAGCCAGTCTGTGGTGGGGGAGTCAGCCCAAGTCCAGTCCAGCCAGCCTTACACCATCCAGCCTTGCCTGCCAAGCGAGCTTTCCACCCCTGCTGTGCTCATCGTTACAAATTATCAAGCCAGTCTGTGTGAAGGGTTAAGCCAAGCCAGCCAGCAACTAACCCAGGTGACTAACCCAGTACTCAAGCAAGCCACGTGGGTATAGTCGTCTTCTTTGCTCTGTGCTTCAAGTTCCAAGCCATTCTGAGAGCTTTTATCATCCCTGTGGTGTTGTGGTATTTTGTGGGTTTGTTTTTAAGCCAGCCCGGCTTAGAATATCTTTGTGCCTAGTGCAGGTGTCCCCAGTGTGGCTTACGCCGTTCATCCCATAGGCCCAGTCACGACGCGGTGTCTCACCACCGCGCTGCCTCAACCACCCACCTCACCCACTACCACTGTTTTTGTACCCTTATTACGGGTTCTAGCACCATATTTTTAAGGACCACATAGGGGGCCAAGAGCCAGAGTGTTCCTTCGTCAGTTGCGCCATCATAAAAAGCCTCTTGTGTGAGTTCATCGTCGATTTAAGAGCAAATTCTTCGGTCACGTGTGGAGAGTAGTCAGCGAAAGCCGCCAACCACAAGTAAACCACCACCTTCCTTCACCATCCATCACATTTTACACCACGTCGCTACAGTGTTAATGAATAATATTTTTCATAGAGACATTTGCGAGTGTTGAGACAATTTTCTTGACTGATTTCTTAGTGACATTCAGTGACTCTTGATTAGACTCAGTGTTTATTATATACTGTTTGCAATATTTTTTTTTCTCTCTTTCTTCAGTGTTAATTTTCGTGCTTTATTTTATGTCTGTTGTGTTGTGTTTCTTTTTATATATACTTGAAGTAAGTACTTTCATGTTTTTTCCTTGTTGTGTGCAATATATAAGCAGTATAAAACTTGTGTTTACACTTCACAATTATCTTGTGTTCACAGTATTGCAGTGAAGTAATTCAGTAATTTATTACCTTATATTCTGCATCACAACTCATTGTTGTCTTCTATATTTTTTCTCCCAACATTTGTGTATTCTTGCTGTTTTTGTTTTCATTCATTTGCCATTTTAATTTTTCTCTGTGTGTTGAACATTCTTGTGTTAATTCTTTTCATTTAGTCAGTGTCTAATTTGTCTTATTTCCACAGACAATAGCGCCATTATTTTGTTCAAGCAAGAAAATTATTTTCCAATTTTTCACACCTCAAGTTTCATTGCAAGAAAATTATAGTATTGTGTTTATATATATGTGTTGTGTTCTGCATCACTGTAAGTGTTCAAACCTTTTTGTTTTGTGTTTTTGCATCTATTATTTTTATATTTCATTGAACAAATTCACTCTTAGTGCAATTTTAAGTTCTTCTTTTAAAGTAAGTCATTCTTTTGTTTGTTCAGTAAGTGTTGCTTAAGCTGCAATTAAGAGTTAAAGTGTTCAATCAGTTCATTCCTTGATAATATTTTTTTTCTTGTAAACTATATTTTGTGTGTAATTTTTTTATCATTGCAACATTGACTCATTTTACAATAATTCTTGTGTAAACATTGTGTTGCCATTAAAATTTTTCTTGCAGAAATTTTATGTAGTATTGTGCAGTACTTTTGATTAGAAATTATTTGCAATATTGCTACAGTTTATTTCAGTGTAATATTCTGTGATTTCAGTTTTACATTTTCTGTGCATAATATTTTGTTCCTTGTGTGTCACTCAATATTTTTTATTTAGAATTGCTTTCCCAGTTTTTAATTTTGCACAAGCTTTATTGAGTCCATTATAACATTTTTGATTGATTTATCATTTTATTGTTGAATTTCCTTATTGCACTGAGAGTAAAGACAACTCACTGTGCCATTAATTCAATTTAAAGTAAATTTGAGTAAAGTACAATTTCTCTTGATTTTCAAAGTGTTGCTTATTCAGTTGAGTATTTTCTTTTGTGAGTGTGAGTTTTCCATGCTTACAGTGTGACTTATTTTTTTAAAATAAGTAATTTCTTCCTGTTTAAGCTTACTGTGTCATATATTCTCTTTATTTTCTTGCCTTTATGTCCTTGAGTAAGTTCCCTGAGAAGATGTCCCAGTCACTTTTGAATGTTCACTTAGTGTATCATGCCAGTCAAAGTCAATATGGATCAGTCCACATTTATTATTATTATTATTATAATCAAGGGGGAAGCGCTAAACGGATCAGTCCACAGTACCAATATTCCCTTACTGACTGAAGGACAGTACCTAGCTAGACAATGTGTTTCTCACAGTTTGTATCTGAGATTTGTTAAAGTGCTGCGAAATGTGAAGTTCAGATTAAGTTCCTATAGATCCGTGAATTACTTATTAACATAGCCGAGCGGCCAGGCACTAGTAATACTGTCACTCCTATTTGGACTCCAGCCACAATATCGTGCACGCAGGATAGTGTACAGTTACCTTGGGTTTCAGAGGAACCTCAGACAACCTTGGGTGCTGAGACTACTATCCCTGCGATGGCGACTTGTTCAAGTATCCGTTCCTTCCCAGGGGACGCTTTGAGAAGAACTTTACTTGCAACGAGTTATGCCATCTCTTGCTGATGCCACAAGCCGTTGCAGAAAGACGTTTCTGTGGCTAGTGTACTCACTTGAGTGTTGTTGTTGTCCCCTGTGTTCCATATGGTGATCCCATCCTAGTTGACAGTAATTCATGCAATGTAAGAAGTTGTTTCTCAAGTAACTTTCACATGTTAACGTTTGTAAGTGAAGTTTCTTTATAGTTGATACCTCATGTCACTGTGTGCGACTCAGATTGAATATCTGTATTGTTGATCATGTCCATTTATTTTCCAGTGCTTGCAGTGAGAGATAGATTCATTCTCTCTTGCTCATATTGCGTGTTATAGCGTTATTTTTTTCAACCGGGGAGAGTCCTCCACTCCACCGAGCTTGTTCATTCCTCCAGTAAGAAAGAACAGATCCCATGTGGTCTGGTGTGATTCGATTCCTGCTCCAGGAAGATCTTATTCTGACTGTGAAGCCACCAGGACCCATTAGTGACTTTGTAATGAGCCAAGTATTACTGTCTCGAACAGCCGAGTTCAGTACTCCTAGGAGAAGAGTTAGTAATTCCACAGTCACTAGTGAATGTAGCTGTATCTTTTGTAGATACTCGCTCAGATTGTCCTCAGTCAAGGCATGTGTTAGCCATTGCAGAAGAGTTTGATCCACCCAAAGATAACCATTCTGCATTTGTAAACCTTACCCTCGAAGAATTGGGTTTAAATGTAAACAGCCTGCATAATTAGATGTCCGAGATGAATGAAATTGTCAACTGTGAGTCTTGTTATTAGCTGATCAGTTGTTCAGAAATTTTTGTGTTCATGTTCCCTCCGAATTCTGAGAATTTAGCAATACTGATCTTTGTGCACCAGATTTTGCTGTTAATTACTTTCACTTTGTAAATATATATTTATTCTTCCTCAGAATCTGTAGAGTGCATGAATACAGATCGATCGATCAATTCCATCCTTATTGTACAATGATTTGTTCTTATAAGTCGTAATGCATTACATTAAAACTCATTACGTTAACACCCATTACGTTAAAACCCATTATATTAACATCCATTATGATACCATCCATTAGTTCTAAGTTATATATGTCTTTGTTATTGTATAGAATCAGCCCAGAACCACCTGCCTGTTCAGCCTATAGCATAGTAGTGTATGTCGAGACGACATACGTAACATGACCGAGCTGTCAGCATAGTTGCTGATCCCCCTTACATGTGTTGTATAGCTTAGCTGAGTATCATAGTACCATCCATGTGTTTTATATAGACGATCCCTACTAGGCCTAGTGACTGTATGACGTCATGGGATGTGGCATGAGTGAGTGGGATGCGCTACCTCGCTCTCAGTCCATGCATAGGTCTACACACGGCAGGTTGGGCTCCCTTACCACAGTCTAACAAAATATGGTGTTACCATCCACAAGTGTGTTTATCTTCAACCATCATGTCTCCTTTCAAACCCCCACGACAAACTATCCAATAAAGTGGTCAGAATTTAGCAATTTTGCCAATTTCACAGAAACTTCAAAAGATGCCAGTTTCTGAATAGGGTCCAGAATAAACAAGAAAGACATTCCTGGCATTAAAATAACAAGTTCTCTGTTCGTTAGTCACATCCCCAGGCCCCTCTTATATTTCTTCAGCTTTCCACTTTGAATTTTTATTCTTACAAAAAATAGAATATTTACTATTATGCAGACTACTGCATTAGTGTAGAAATGATATAAATAATATAAGCGTACTTGTGAAAGAGACTCGCCAGTTGACGTGTATTGGACGCTTGGCATGATTTCTTTACTTTTGAAATTTGGTAAAAATCGAACATTTCTGTTAATTTGAGCTCAATTTCAAGGTACAGTGGTCCCCTGCTTTTCGTAGTTCCCGGCAATCGTAAAATTCGCCAATCTTAGGGGTATTTTCGTATAAACATGGACTTGCTTTTCATAGGTTGACTCGCGAGTCGTAGTTCGTCTGGGACGCGTACGCACAGCATGGGCCAGGGCGGCAGCCAGTTTGGCATTGTTTACCAGTGAGCGAAGGTCCCCTCGCGTGCTCCAGCGAAATATTTCATAATATTCCATTTATTTTAGTGCTTGCAAGTACTAAATAAGCTACCATGGCTCCAAAGAAAGCTCCTAGTGCCAAGCCTGTGGTAAAGAAGGTGAGAAATACCATTGAATTTAGGAAAACCATCATTGAACAATATGAAAGTGGTACAAGTGTGGCTGAACTGTCCAGGATGTATAAGAAACCCTACACAACCTTATGTTCCATAGTGGCCAAGAAAAATGAAATAAAGGATGCTGTTGTTGCAAAGGGAGTAACTATGCTGACAAAAATGAGATCACCAGTACTGGAGGAGGTTGAGAAGTTATTATTGGTGTGGATAAATGAGAAACAATTAGAAGGAGATACTCTTATGACTTCGTTTATTTGTGAAAAGGTTAGGCAGTTGCATGAAGATTTGGTAAAGAAATTGCCTGCAAATAGTGGTGAAGTGAGTGAATTTAAGGCCAGCAAAGGCTGGTTTGAGAGATTTAAGAACTGTACTGGCATACACAGTGTGGTAAGGCATGGTGAGGCTGCCAGTTCGGACCACAAGGCGGCTGAAAAATATGTTCATGAATTCCAGGAGTACATAAACAGTGAAGGACTGAAACCTGAACAAGTGTTCAATTGTGACGAAACAGGCCTCTTTTGGAAGAAAATGCCAAAGAGGACCTTCATTACACAAGAGGAAAAGGCAATGCCAGGACATAGGCCTATGAAAGACAGGCTGACGCTAATGTTCTGCGCTAATGCTAGTGGGGATTTCGAAGTGAAGCCATTACTAGTGTACCATTCTGAAAATCCCAGAGTGTTCAGGAAAAACAATGTTATGAAGAGTAAATTGTGTGTGTTTTAGAAATCTAATACGGTGGACCCCCGCATAACGATTACCTCCGAATGCGACCAATTATGTAAGTGTATTTATGTAAGTGCGTTTGTACGTGTATGTTTGGGGGTCTGAAATGGACTAATCTACTTCACAATATTTCTTATGGGAACAAATTCGGTCAGTACTGGCACCTGAACATACTTCTGGAGTGAAAAAATATCGTTAACCGGGGGTCCACTGTAGTAAGGCATGGGTCACGAGGGAAATTTTCGTCGAGTGGTTCAATGAAGTGTTTGGCCCTAGTGTGAAGGAGTATCTCCTGGAAAAGAAATTGGATCTCAAGTGCGTGCTAGTAATGGACAATGCACCTGCTCATCCTCCAAACTTGGATGACCTAATTTCCGAGGAGTTTGGGTTCATCACAGTAAAGTTCTTGCCCCCGAATACCACTCCTCTCCTCCAACCCATGGACCAGCAGGTTATTGCAAACTTTAAAAAACTCTACACAAAAGCAATGTTTCACAGGTGCTTGACTGTGACCACAGACACTCACTTGACCCTAAGGGAATTTTGGAGAGAACACTTCAGCATCCTCCACTGCATAACCCTTATAGGTATGGCTTGGGAGGGAGTGACTACCAGGACTTTGAACTCTGCCTGGAGAAAATTGTGGCCAGATTTGTGTCGACAAGAGGGATTTTGAAGGATTTGGGACTGACCCTAATGAGCCTATGTCTGTTGTAAAATCAATTGTGGCACTGGGGAGTTCCATGGGGTTGGATGTGAGTTTGGAGGATGTGGAAGAATTGGTGGAAGACCACAATGAAGAGCTCACCACTGAGGAGCTGCAAGAGCTTCAGCAGGAAGAGCAACACATCGGAGAGGGCCTGTCGACCCTCAAAGGGTTAAGATCTGAGCCCGATGAGTGTCGACTGAATAGTCGGGCATTCTCCCCAATGAACTTGTTCGTCATGGCGTCATCGTGTCGTTCACTATTTTCCGTTGTTTCCACCCTATTATGGCGGTTTCGACAACCTACTGTCCCAGAATGTGCCAGGAACAGTTACAACACTTCCTATTATGAAGTGAGACCACTAATCACGTTTTGGCTGCTTTTATGTTAACTAGGACACCCATGCCATAGGCCTATGCTCCACAAGACAGCCCATGCCTGCCCAGACCTCCCCTCTCGGACCCCAGCGCATGCACAGGGCTTCTCTGTTGGTTCTCTTCCACTTTCAAATATATTTTAGATCAACAGCAACACATTAATTACATATTTACATGATACAATGTAAGTTTGAGAAAAATTACATCAGAATTTTCCACAACAGCATCACTAGCCAGGCTATCAAGAGCCTGGATCAAGGTCCTGCCAGATGAACCCTTCAAGGTCACTGACTGTGCTATCCTGTGGTCACTAGGTCAGTGAGACGTGCTGAAAAATCATTACAAACACACTCACAGCTGTTCACTGTGGTGAAGTATTTAAACAAGTTAGTGTATTCTGTTAGGAATTTATTTTAGTATTTCTAGTGCTGTACAAGATGACTTCCCTACAAACCCAGTTTCAATCTTTGAAAACAAAAAGTAGGCAGATAGGAAATTTAATTCTGTGAAGAGATAACTCAAAATGCAGACACTGATTTTGATGTTTTAGAAGCAAAACTAGATCTGCTTACAAAGCATCTGAAGATCATTAACTCAGATTATACGAAATACGAATTGCATTCCTACAGTCAAATCTGTCTAAGGCAGCGCTGCATGACCCTTGTTGGTTTAGCATTTTCTTTGATTATAATAATAATAATGTCTCAGGATGACATTCAAAATGTTTTGGCTACATTTAGTGATCAACAAGAAAAGTGGGCAGAGGCACATTGTACCTGCCACAAAATTCTTCTACAAAGATCTACTTCAGTTAATGGTCAGACACCTGTTTCACCTGCCACAACTGGCATACCACTACCGAGCCTTCCTAATCCCTCATTACCTATATTTGAAGGTCATGATTATGAGGAGTTTATTAGTGTATTTCAGTCTCTGGTACATAACAGAACTGATATTGATGAGATAGCCAAATTAAAGTATCTCTTGTAAAGGGAGAACCCACTGAACTGATTAAATTGTTTCTGGTAGTTCAAGATAATTATCAACAAGCTTTAAGAGTATTAGCAAACAATTACCTTGATGCTGACAAGGCTAGGGTTAGACATGCAGTCAAAATCTCAAACTTGAAGCCACCAAGACATCGTTTTTCATATTTACAGACATTTAGAATCACACTAGACAATAGTCTCAGGTCTCTAGACTAAATATGACATAAATCAATGTGAATGGTTTATCAGTGGTATTGTACAGGATACGCTGTCACCACAGACCACTGAAAGATTAAATATTATGTTCAAAAAATGCTATTTCTCTTGTAAAAAAATTAGCAAAGGTTTACAGGATACAGTTTCTTGCATGAAAGCAACGAGACATGATAAACCTACAAATCCTATTGTGGATACCAAACCTTCAACTCAGCATAAAAAGAGCATACCTTCTCCCACTAAATCACCAAATGAGAAATCTCATGTAGGCACTTAACAAGCTTTGAATGCAACAGACAATAAAAAGACTGTCACATCTAAATGTGCTCCAAAATGTGTGCTTTGTGATGGATCACATTGGGCACAGTATTGTATTCAATACACAACAATGGAGGCACAAAAACGTGCTCAGCAGCTGAATAGGTGCACTAAGTGGGAAGGAAATGCTCAATGAAGAAGTGTTTTAAATGCAAGGGTATGCACCATACAGCAATATGCCCAAGCACTTGTGCTGACCAACAGCTGGCTTCCACAGAAACCGCAAATCACCAAACAACAACATTTAACGCTGGGAATAAATCTAAATCGACTTCTCTCCCAATAGCTCGAATTGAGTAATCTAATAAATTATACAAAACAAATGTGCTAACACTATTTGATCAAGGCTCACAAAGGTCCTTCATAAGAAGAACAGTGTTACAGAAACTGAATAAACAATCCCACTCCAAAGTACAGTTAGATATAGCTGTTTTTTTCCAAAGTTCTGGTAAACAGACATATAACCTAGCCAAATTCACTGTTAGTCTGGAAACAGGATAAAGACAGTGGAAGCTGTGGTAGTAGATGATTTTCCTAAGTCTGTGCAGATCAGGGGAATAAAAGAAACAGTTGCAGCACTAAAGGCAGCCAAGGTCAAGTTAGCTTGTCCAGACATACAGACAGACACAGTTAGCCCAGTTGAGTTAATCACTGGGAGTGAGTATTATCACTGTTTTGTGCAAAATATAGTAAGTAAACATGATGTTCACTTGCTAAAAACAGCTGGAAGCCACATATGTGGTCCAATTCCCTCTCAAAGTGGGACAGAAGCTAATATTGATTCAGTGGAAAATGTACTAGTTACAAGAATGAACCAGTTGATAAGTTGTGGAATTTGGATGTGATAGGCATTGATGTAAATAAACCAAGCCCACAAGAGTCTCTGACTTATAACCAATATTTGGACACTGTCCAATATGAAGATGTACAGTACTGGGTTAGGTTACCATGGAAATTAAATCCACCACATCTGCCTAGCAATTATCACATGGCTTTCGGACAAATGAAAGCATAAATACATGAGTTCAGAAAGAATCCAGAGCTCCTGACTATATATGATAACATTGTACAAGAACAGTTGGACAGTAACTTCATTGAGGAAGTAGCCAAAGACAAATTGAAGACAGAAGTTCATTATCTCCCGCACCATGGAGTCAGAAAAGATTCTGAAACTACTCCCCTATGTGTTGTATACAATTGCAGCGCACACGCTAATAAAGATGTAGCAAGTCTTAATGACTGTCTGATGACCGGACCCTCGCTAACTGAGAAGCTTGGAGACGTGCTTATGAAATTTCGCACAAATCCATGTGCCTACATGGCTGATATTTCCAAAGCTTTCTTAAGAGTAGGAATACAAGAAATAGACAGAGATTATACTCAATTCTTGTGGCCTGAAAATCCACATGATTCTCAGTCCTGTGAAAACATATCGTTTCAAGTCAGTTTTGCTTGGTGCAACATCCTTTCCATTCTTGTTGGAAGCTACTTTAAATACACATCTGAAAGTCCCTTCAAAGACACCTTAAACAAAAGTTTTTATGTGCACAATCTTCAAGGTACTATGAATAAAGAGAGGCTAACAATTAAAAACTGGAACGGCACCCCGAAAGGATTTCCAGAGAGAAGCTTCTGGACATCGTGCTGTTAAGTAAGTTTATTCAGGTATACACAAATACAGTTACATAGATTATCATACGTAGCAGCATATGTGTAGACAACCTGGGATAACCCAAAAAAGTCAGAGTAACTTATTTTCATTGGGGTCCTTTTACCTTATTATTATAATATAAAGGTTATAATATTTTCTTTTATTATTTTTTTTTATTATCACACTGGCCGATTCCCACCAAGGCAGGGTGGCCCGAAAAAGAAAAACTTTCACCATCATTCACTCCATCACTGTCTTGCCAGAAGGGTGCTTTACACTACAGTTTTTAAACTGCAACATTAACACCCCTCCTTCAGAGTGCAGGCACTGTACTTCCCATCTCCAGGACTCAAGTCCGGCCTGCCGGTTTCCCTGAATCCCTTCATAAATGTTACTTTGCTCACACTCCAACAGCACGTCAAGTATTAAAAACCATTTGTCTCCATTCACTCCTATCAAACACGCTCACGCATGCCTGCTGGAAGTCCAAGCCCCTCGCACACAAAACCTCCTTTACCCCCTCCCTCCAACCCTTCCTAGGCCGACCCCTACCCCGCCTTCCTTCCACTACAGACTGATACACTCTTGAAGTTATTCTGTTTCGCTCCATTCTCTCTACATGTCCAAACCACCTCAACAACCCTTCCTCAGCCCTCTGGACAACAGTTTTGGTAATCCCGCACCTCCTCCTAACTTCCAAACTACGAATTCTCTGCATTATATTCACACCACACATTGCCCTCAGACATGACATCTCCACTGCCTCCAGCCTTCTCCTCGCTGCAACATTCATCACCCATGCTTCACACCCATATAAGAGCGTTGGTAAAACTATACTCTCATACATTCCCCTCTTTGCCTCCAAGGACAAAGTTCTTTGTCTCCACAGACTCCTAAGTGCACCACTCACTCTTTTTCCCTCATCAATTCTATGATTCACCTCATCTTTCATAGACCCATCCGCTGACACGTCCACTCCCAAATATCTGAATACGTTCACCTCCTCCATACTCTCTCCCTCCAATCTGATATTCAATCTTTCATCACCTAATCTTTTTGTTATCCTCATAACCTTACTCTTTCCTGTATTCACCTTTAATTTTCTTCTTTTGCACACCCTACCAAATTCATCCACCAATCTCTGCAGCTTCTCTTCAGAATCTCCCAAGAGCACAGTGTCATCAGCAAAGAGCAGCTGTGACAACTCCCACCCTGTGTGTGATTCTTTATCTTTTAACTCCACGCCTCTTGCCAAGACCCTCGCATTTACTTCTCTTACAACCCCATCTATAAATATATTAAACAACCACGGTGACATCACACATCCTTGTCTAAGGCCTACTTTTACTGGGAAAAAATTTCCCTCTTTTCTACATACTCTAACTTGAGCCTCACTATCCTCGTAAAAACTCTTCACTGCTTTCAGTAACCTACCTCCTACACCATACACTTGCAACATCTGCCACATTGCCCCCCTATCCACCCTGTCATACGCCTTTTCCAAATCCATAAATGCCACAAAGACCTCTTTAGCCTTATCTAAATACTGTTCACTTATATGTTTCACTGTAAACACCTGGTCCACACACCCCCTACCTTTCCTAAAGCCTCCTTGTTCATCTGCTATCCTATTCTCCGTCTTACTCTTAATTCTTTCAATTATAACTCTACCATACACTTTACCAGGTACACTCAACAGACTTATCCCCCTATAATTTTTGCACTCTCTTTTATCCCCTTTGCCTTTATACAAAGGAACTATGCATGCTCTCTGCCAATCCCTAGGTACCTTACCCTCTTCCATACATTTATTAAATAATTGCACCAACCACTCCAAAACTATATCCCCACCTGCTTTTAACATTTCTATCTTTATCCCATCAATCCCGGCTGCCTTACCCCCTTTCATTTTACCTACTGCCTCACGAACTTCCCCCACACTCACAACTGGCTCTTCCTCACTCCTACAAGATGTTATTCCTCCTTGCCCTATACACGAAATCACAGCTTCCCTATCTTCATCAACATTTAACAATTCCTCAAAATATTCCCTCCATCTTCCCAATACCTCTAACTCTCCATTTAATAACTCTCCTCTCCTATTTTTAACTGACAAATCCATTTGTTCTCTAGGCTTCCTTAACTTGTTAATCTCACTCCAAAACTTTTTCTTATTTTCAACAAAATTTGTTGATAACAGCTCACCCACTCTCTCATTTGCTCTCTTTTTACATTGCTTCACCACTCTCTTAACCTCTCTCTTTTTCTCCATATACTCTTCCCTCCTTGCATCACTTCTACTTTGTAAAAACTTCTCATATGCTAACTTTTTCTCCCTTACTACTCTCTTTACATCATCATTCCACCAATCGCTCCTCTTCCCTCCTGCACCCACTTTCCTGTAACCACAAACTTCTGCTGAACACTCTAACACTACATTTTTAAACCTACCCCATTCCTCTTCGACCCCATTGACTATGCTCTCATTAGCCCATCTATCCTCCAATAGCTGTTTATATCTTACCCTAACTGCCTCCTCTTTTAGTTTATAAACCTTCACCTCTCTCTTCCCTGATGCTTCTATTCTCCTTGTATCCCATCTACCTTTTACTCTCAGTGTAGCTACAACTAGAAAGTGATCTGATATATCTGTGGCCCCTCGATAAACATGTACATCCTGAAGTCTACTCAACAGTCTTTTATCTACTAATACATAATCCAACAAACTACTGTCATTTCGCCCTACATCATATCGTGTATACTTATTTATCCTCTTTTTCTTAAAATATGTATTACCTATAACTAAACCCCTTTCTATACAAAGTTCAATCAAAGGGCTCCCATTATCATTTACACCTGGCACCCCAAACTTACCTACCACACCCTCTCTAAAAGTTTCTTATTATTCTATAATGAAAATAACATCTTGTTATACTAAAAAGACTATCTACTACACGAGGGTCATTAAGACTACCTACAATGCGAGGGTCATTACTAGGAATAAGGTAAAATTACACGTGTTAGCTAAAAAATAAAAAATCATTCCCCTCCCTTTCTGTAGCTACATTCATCAGACACCTTTTGGCACCCTTCTTGAACTGGTTCATGCTATGACTGGCTTTGGCATGTGCAGGCAGTCTGTTCCATTCCTTTATTGCTGTACAATAAAAGGCATTTGAAGCCTGGCCACTGACTGTGGGTACTACAAAGTTGTGCTCTCTCCCCCTAGTACTTTATTGTTAAGTTAATTTTACAAAGTGCTGTATGAAATTATGCTGCAATTTTTAAATAGTGTAATAACCAAAATGTGGCAAATAAATCCATGTAAATAATGGTCTACTGTATTTCATAAAATCCGATCGGTTTTCTTCAGATTTTAAATCAGTCTCCCATCCATCGTCTTCTTCATTTCAAACATATTTCTGATGCAACATCATTAGTACCAGCTAACATCACATGCCTCACCAAAGAGACCCAGATCCAGCCATCACATAAGGCATGAATTAATTAAACATTTGACCAAATATAGCAGGCTGATTTTTAAGTTAACAATTTTGTATGGCCCATGAATGATGTTATAAATATCCAAATGGCCCTTGGCAGAAAAAATGTTCCCCACCCCTTGATCTAAGTACTTAAATGCTTCAGTGTAAACACTTGGTCTACACATCCAATGCCCATCCTAATTCTCCTTGTTCCTCTAAAATCCTTTCTGTTTTACCCTAATTATCATGTGTGTGCACTTTGTATCCTATGTGACTTGGTCCCTTGTGGGTTTAGTACTTAGTTATGATTGTCAAGTCATTATTATTATAAAGATTCTGAGTTATAATAGTTTCCCAATGAGGCTTGTTCTGCCAAAGTGTCTTTTTCTTCATGTGAATACTACATCTACATTTTATGCCTTACATTTTATCAAAAAAGCAAGTTGATATGATCCAGCAAGTGTAAGAGGGGCCTGTTGTTAATCAATGTTGCTGAGGGTTGTGCCAGTGCTGTGACTGAGGTGGAAGATAATCCAGTATCTCCTCCAGTAAAAGTAAACTCCACTACACCTTTCCTAAAGTTATGCCAAAAAACTAACCATACATACACTTTCCAACCTAGCAGACCTGGCCGTGGGGAAGATAATCCCTAGAACCACTAACAGTCTGCAAATTCTTGGCGAGTCTTGTGCAGTATTTTGTTCGACTTAAAATATCGTGTTCATTCACATACCACAGGTATGTGTGGTACCTTCATGAAAATATGGTTTTCAGTTTAAAATTAGAAGTAATTTTTATCTTCCAAGAATGCCTCTTCATATATAGAATAATGTTAAGAACAGAGTAGGGTGAACAATAACAAACAAGGTTATTAAAAATCAAGTATTATCCAAAATGAATGTTAACTCCTTTATACAACATATTACAAATACAATAAACATACGAACAAGGTGATACCAACACCATTTACATTTTCTCACTTCACAAAAAACACATGGGATCAATATTACTTGCGACTTAGCAACAGTCGCTGGAGACATGTGACACTTGGATTGGCAGAAAAATAAAAATGTGATGAATCAAGGAAGTGCAAACTTGACGTCTTGACTAGTTTGGAGCGCTACAAAAATCTTCATCAGCATCTCGTTAGGAAAACTATAACAAAGGAATTTATTGCTGATTGCAATTACAGTAATATTTTGTATGCACATTTAAACCTCGTATTATAGACATAATCGTAACTTTGCCATCTATTTAGAGTTGTGGTGTCATAGTATGCTGATCATGATGAAGTGGGAACGTACATGTACAGTGTTAATTCAATTAACATTGAATTACTCATCATCTATGTCTGATACAGTAAGGCTTGCAAAGGGATATCTATTCCCAAAAAGCCACGCATTTTTCTTTTTATACGTGATACTGCTTCTTGGTTTCTCAACACACTAAATGAACTATCAGATTTAACCAAATTTAATATCGAAGGCTTTCACTAGCATATTTAGTAGTAGACCACAAACATACTCAAGCATACTAACAGTAGAAAACAATCATACTCAAATACTCAGTGAGAAAAAAGTAGATGCTGTGCTCTTCATTAACTAGTATTACAGCCACAAGCCTTACAACTGATAAAATAGTAAAAAAAAAAAAAAGAAGCAAAAGTTGATTTTGCTAATATTTAACATAAATGTACAGAATAACTAGTATAACAGTTATATAAAATGGGCTTTTGAGCTTCTAGTTAATGCTAATGAAAAAATACAAAATAATTGTGTAAGCAAATGGGCAGATAATTTGTGTAACACAGTTATTGGTTAAAAAAAAAAAAAAAAAAAAGGATATGACATGTGAGCAGCTAATTTTTTTTAAATCAAACAAGTGAATAATTTGTAATAAAGAAATTTAGAGTAGAAAGTAAAAATTGACATACATGACATGTGAGCAGACCAAACTTTCAATTTTTTTCTGAAATCAAAACCAGAAAATAATGTTATGTCAGAAGGAATCAAATAATTTAAGTTGAAATACTGTAATGCTTAATCAAATGTCAATCATACAACTCCAATGATTTATTACAGTATCTATAAAAGGATGAGGATAAAGAAATAGTAATACATTATATACTAGTGCAATAATATATATATATAATATATATATATATATATATATATATATAATATATATATATATATATATATATATATATATATATGCATTGAAATACACACACACACACATATATATAGATATATATATATATATATATATATATATATATATATATATATATATATATATATATATATATATATATATATATATATATATATATATATATATATATATATATATATTGTGCAGAACAAGACACATGGGGATGGAAATCTTTAGCTCAAGATCTTTTGCACTTCATCAGAAGCTATGCAGTGTTGCAAGTCCAGCAACTGATAGCAGGAAAAAATTCTCTCAAGAGGCAAAGTATAGGCATGCCAGTGTTGGCCTATACCACTGTGAAGTCAGGCTTCTGAGAGAATTTTCCTCTCCTATCTGTTGATGGACTTGCAACATTCATGCTTCATCAGGAGCTATGTAGAGCACGAAAGATCTTGAGCTAAAGATTTCCATTCCCATGTGGCTTGTTATGCATTGTTGAGATCGCCTTTTTGCGACTGTACATATGTGTATAATGACTGGAAACTTTAAGTGTGTAATGTAAAGATGTCAGTGCTGCAGTGAACCTATAGGAGACAAATTTAAAGAGCTGTACCTATCAATCCTTCACACACCTGAAGAGGAATCTCAGGCAAAGACTAAAATATACAGCTTCTCAAATTTTCATGTTTATATAGTTCCTTGATAATGTGAGTAGTCACGAAAGCGCTTGGAATTTCTCTATTCTTTCAGAGTGGTTGTTTTGCATATATATATATATATATATATATATATATATATATATATATATATATATATATATATATATATAAATAAAAAATAGTGTGTAAGAGGAAGAGGGACTATTTTTCAGTAAAAGCAGGGCTTAGACAGGAATGCGTGATGTTGCCATGATTGTTTAACATATGGTGCTGTGAAAGAAGTGAATGCTTGGGTGTTGGGAAGAAAATCTAATAGAAAGTGAGATTTATCACAGTTCTTTTGAGAATTCTGAAGACAAGTTGTAAATGTTGGTGTTCAAATCTGGGAGGGTATTTAAAAAGGAGGAAATTACAAGTGAACATGAAAAATGAGTAAGGCGATGAGTAGCATAAGTCTAGGCAGTGATTATCAGACTGGAGGGCATATGGAGGAAGTAGACATATTTAGATATCTGGGAGCAAACATGTAAGCAGATGGGGTGAACTATGAATACATGTGGGTAAAAGAGGTCAGTAGTGTGTTGTGGCATCTGTGGAGGCAAAAAAGAGGGAATGTAAAAGAGTATAGGCACCAGCATTTTTCTGAGTGTGAGGCATGGGTTCTGAATGCTGCAGCAAGAAGGATAGAGGCAATGGAGATGTCATGTTTGAGAGGAATGCTTGGTGTGAATATTATGCAAGGGATTTGGAGTTTAGAAATTTAAAGGGAGTTTGGAGTCACCAGAGGTAAAATCTGATGGACCAAGGAGTTCTTGAGGTGATTTTGGCATGTCAAGAAGATGGCAAGGGATAGGATAACAAGGGTATATAAATAGGGGTTGGAGGAGGTAAAGCAGGCTTTGAGTTTTTAGGAGTTTGAACATCCAGCAGGCTTGTTTGAGCTTGTTAGGAGTGAATGGAGACAAGGTGTTTTTAATGGGCATGCTGTTAAAAGTGTAAGGTGACATGAACGGATTTAGGAAAGTGGTTAGCCAGATTCGAGTACAGTGCCTGCACTCTGAAGGAGGGGTGAGGATGTAGCAGTCTGGAGGACCATCTGAACTATGTCAGTATGCTTCTGGCAAGACAGCGTTTGATAGTGAATTTGTTTTGCCTTTTTCTTGAGAGGGTGAGATGTGGCACCTTACCTTAGTGGGAGATGGCTGGCATGTTAAAAAATATAAATCTACAGCTATGTACTGTAGAAAACCTTCATTTATCGTGATCCTTTCAAGATAGCTTTCACATTATAGCAAAAACATGCATGAAATACATACAAGTTGACCCCCCATATAATGAACATTTACAGAACATAATTTTGAATTGGCCAAAAAAAAAAAAAAAAAATCCCCCACTACTTGCCAGGAGCTGTAAACTCACTTTTCAGCATTTGTTATTATTTTGACCCTCGAGAATTCATGAGAAAATATGTGAATTTAGCCAGCCAACGTGTTTTGGTACTTGTCTGAGGTAATCTAAAGCACTCTGTATCTTTTACCTTGGTTAATAGGAACATGAAAGCAAAGGACCCATCTCTGATTATACATATTTTCTTATTTCATTGAAAAAAATACTAGAAATTAAATATGGAATATAATCATTCCAGTCCACATCTATGATTTTTAAGAAGGGATGAGGGGGACCAATTCTTTGAGTAATTTATAAATACAGATGTGTGTGTGTGTGTGTGTGTGTGTATATATATATATATATATATATATATATATATATATATATATATATATATATATATATATATATATATATATATATATATATATATATATATATATTTTATATATATATATATATTTTTTATTTTATTTTTTTATTATCACACTGGCCTATTCCCACCAAGGCAGGGTGGCCCGAAAAAGAAAAACTTTCACCATCATTCACTCCATCACTGTCTTGCCAGAAGGGTGCTTTACACTACAGTTTTTAAGCTGCAACATTAACACCCCTCCTTCAGAGTGCAGGCACTGTACTTCCCATCTCAAGGACTCAAGTCCGGCCTGCCGGTTTCCCTGAACCCCTTCATAAACGTTACTTTGCTCACACTCCAACAGCACGTCAAGTATTAAAAACCATTTGTCTCCATTCACTCCTATCAAACATGCTCACGCATGCCTGCTGGAAGTCCAAGCCCCTCGCACACAAAACCTCCTTTACCCCCTCCCTCTATATATATATATATATATATATATATATATATATATATATACACACACACACACACACACACATCAATAACAACACTGCACTGTGCCTACAGAATGTACATATTCTGTAGATACATCTTAATTGATAGATTTATCCTTCAGGGAAGGTGTATGTAGGTTTATACAGTTAGTAACTAATATTAGGATTATTGAGGCAACTTTAGATATTAAAAATATAATCCTAGGACCTTAACATAGGTAGGAATAGGCCTTTAACCCTTTGGGGGTCGGCAGGTCCTCTCAGAGACTTGTTCTCAGGGTCGGCCAAATTTAACCCTTAAATGGTCCAAACGTATATACATGTTTTTTCAACATCTGAAAATATGTAAAAAATGTAGGTCATCTTTTTTGTTTTACATTTGAAAATGTGTAAAAAAAAGTAGATCTACTTTTGTAGCACTACGAATTTGAACGTCGATTTGTTTGGACCATTTAACCCTTTCAGGGTCCGTCCCGTAGATCTACGGCTTTATGGTGAGTGTCCAAACCGTAGATCTACGCCATGAGCTCAGCTCACTCTGATAAACTGTGAGTGGTACATTTGGGCCTATATATGAGAGAATACATCTATGTGGTATGTGTGCACCACATAAAACAGATCCTGCAGCACACTGTGTATAATGAGAGAAAAAAACTGAAATCATGATTTTTTGATTAAAACAGCAACTTTGCAGTGTTTTTTCGTATGTTTTTTATAGTTGTATTTGATAGAATGGAAGACATATTACAGAAATAGAGATGATTTTGATTGGTTTTAGCACTGGAAATGGCTTGAAACTGAGCTCAAAGTAGCGGAAATGTTAAATTTTTGCCGATATTCAAGAGTAAACAAACGACCTCACACGTCTAATACACGTCAGCTGGTGGGTCTAATATACATTCACAAATATGGTGATGATATTTATACAATTATTACAGTATTGCATAGCAGTAAATGTTCTATTTTTTGGTGTGAATAAAAATTCATTATGTGAATAAAAAATCAAAATGGAATTTATTTGTAAAGCCTCAAAACACGACTAATGAACAGAGGAAATGTTAGTTTAGTGCCAGGAATGCCTACATTGTTTATTCTGGACCCTATTTTGAAATTGGAATATTTTGAACTTTGTGTTAAATTGGCCAAATTAACAATTTCCGATCACTTTATTTTGTAGTTGAAACAGTTGACTTGGCGATTTCTTGTGCTCAATCGATAGAATAGAAGTAATACTAGTGAAATAGCTAAGAATTTGGTTGATTGGAATAATGTAATTGGCCTAAAATGGGAGTCAAAGTCGGCAAAATCGCCGATTCGTAAATATCGCTGACACATCAAAATTCGCGAGAGCATAATTTCGTCAATTTTCCACCAAATTTCGTACTTTTTGTTTTATTACCTTAAGGGTTAAAAAAAAAAAATATTTTTTCTTATTTAAGATAGAGAATCTTTTCCCGATCATAATGACACCAAAAGTATGAAATTTGATGGAAAACTTACGTAATTATGCTCTCACGAAGTTAGCGGTCTCGACGATGTTTACACATCAGCGATTTTGCCCAATTTGAGCCTTATTTTTGGCCAATTCCAATGTACTAGTCGACAAAAATAATAACTATTTCGCTAGAACTTCATTTTTTCTATCAAATGAGTACAAGAAACCACCCATTTACTGATTTCAACTATCCAATAAAGTGGTCAGAATTTAGCAAATTTCACACAAATTTCAAAAGATACCAATTTCCGAATAGGGTCCAGAATAAACAAAGACATTCCTCGCACTAAAATAACAAGTTCTCTGTTCGTTATTCACATCCCCAGGCCCCTCTTATATTTCTTTGGCTTTCCACTTTGAATCTTATTTTTTTTGTAAGAATAAAGATTTACTGTTATGCAGACTACTGCATTAGTGTAGAAATGGTACAAATAATATCAGCGCACTTGTGAAAGAATATTAGACTCGCCAGTTGATGTGTATTGGACGCTTGGCATGATTTGTTTACTTTTGAACTTTGGTAAAAATCGAACATTTCTGCTAATTTAAGCTCAATTTCAAGGTACTTTTCATTGTAAAACCAGTCAAAATCATCTCAATTTCTGTAATATGTCTTCCATTCTATAAAATGAGACCAAGAAAACTAGAATACAACAATAAATACCATACAAAAATACAGTGCAAAGTCGCTGTTTTAATCCAAAAACATGGTCAAAGTTTTTTTTTTTCATTACGCACTGTGTGCCGCAGGATTTGTTTTATACTGCGCACACTGACCCATTCTTTCATATGTAGGCCTACCAGCTTCCTCTCACTAGATTTGAGGGCGCTAGAATTTAGGCGTACTAGTACGTCAAAAACCCTGGGTCGTAAGACGTACTATTACGTCTGAAACCCCCAAAGGGTTAATATAGTCAAACACTAGGATATGTTAGCTAAGGAAAACTGGCAGCCCCATGTTTGAATTGGGGGGAGGGGGGCTGCAAGTTCTCCTTAGCTAACATAACTTAGTGTTTGACTATATTAAAGGCCTATTCCTACCTATGTTAAAGTCCTAGGATTATATTATTAATATCTAAAGTTGCCTCAATAATCCTAATATTAGTTACTAACTGTATAAACCTACATACACCTTCCCTGAAGGGTAAATCTATCAATTAAGACGTATCTTCCAACTACCTCCGCCAACCTGTGTGTGTTTGTTTTGGGTGGATGTGAGGGCTGCAAAACTCAGATGGTCTATCTGGAATTAGGGATTCATACAGCTTATTTACCCTGTGGAACTTAGAACCGAATAAGTTCCAACATTCTCCTGCCGGTGAAGGTAGACGATAAGTCTACATCAAGTTCACCTTCCGCAAGCCCCCAAAGCGGCTCCTTGGCTAGTGCAGTGTTGTTATTGATCAATACCACTCGTTCCGTGGTTATAATAATAATAATAATAATAATAATAATAATAATATATATATATATATATATATATATATATGTCATGCCGAATATGTAAAACTGGTCAGTTAGCAAGAACTCACTTAAAATTAATTCCTTTCTGAAATTTTCTCTTATACGTTTAAAGATATATTTTTTTCATTAATGTTAATGTAAAAATTTATAATTTTGCACCAAAAGAATCTTAGAAAACTTACCTAACCTTATTATAACAAGAGCAATTTATTTTAGCCTAACCCAACTAAATATATTTTAGAAACCATACCCCCGGCCGGGATTGAACCCGTGGTCATAGAGTCTCAAAACTCCAGCCCGTCGCGTTAGCCACTAGACCAGCTAGCCACAATAAGATTCATCCAACTAGGTATATTTCTACACCATAGGAAGGTTAGCACAGGCACCTCGGTGCCTGTGCTAACCTTCCTATGGTGTAGAAATATACCTAGTTGGATGAATCTTATTGTGGCTAGCTGGTCTAGTGGCTAGCGCGACGGGCTGGAGTTTTGAGACTCTATGACCACGGGTTCAATCCCGGCCGGGGGTATGGTTTGTTTGCAATCGTGTCATTACGATTTCTTGAGTCAAATATATTTTAGATTTATTTTAGATTTGTTTACAGTAATTTAATATTAAACAAACAGTGAAATATATTTTTTTTGTTAGGTTCAGAATGATTTTGGTGAAATTGTTGCATACACAAATTTTCGCTTGTCTTATATGGCAAGATGAGCGTTGCTTTTTAAGCCAAGATCGCAAGTTTTGCCTATTCGGCACGACATTATATATATATAATTTATATTTCAACAAACTGGCTGTATCCCACCAAATTTAGTAATTTATACAAGAGAAGGGGTTACTATCCCCTTGCCCCCGGCATTTTAGTCACCTCTTACAACACGCATGGCTTACGGAGGAAGAATTCTGTTCCACTTTTCCATGGAGATAAGAGGAAATAAACAAGAACCAGAAAAAAAATAGCAGAAAACTCAGGAGGGAGGGGGGTGTATACATATGTGCTTGTACATGTGTAGTGTGACCTAAGTGTAAGTAGAAGTAGAAAGACGTACCTGAAATCTTGCATGTTTATGAGACAGAAAAAAGGACACCAGGAATCCTACCATCATGTAAAACAATTACAGGCTTTTGTTTTGCATCCTGCTAAGTGAGTGTAAAACGAAAGCCTGTAATTATTTTACATGATGGTAGGATTGCTGGTGTCTTTTTTCTGTCTCATAAACTTGCAAGATATCAGGTATGTCTTGCTACTACTACTTACACTTAGATCACATTACACATACATGTACAAGCATATATATATACACACCCCACTGGGTTTTCTTCTATTTTCTTTCTAATTCTTGTTTATTTCCTCTTATCTCCATGGGGAAGTGGAACAGAATTCTTCCTCCGTAAGCCATGCGTGTTGTAAAAGGCGACTAAAATGCCGGGAGCAAGGGGCTAGTAACCCCTTCTCCTGTATATATTACTAAATGTACAAGGAGAAACTTTCGTTTCTTCTTTTGGGCCACCCTGCCTCAGTGGGATACGGTCGGTGTGTTGAAAGAAAAAGAAAAATTTCAGTTTTTCTTTTTGGGCCACCCTGCCTTGGTGGGATACAGCTGGTTTGTTGAATATATATATGTATAAATACATTTATTTATTTATTCCGCAGATACCTGAAACCTATGACAAGTCAAGAATTAGCACTCTTTCACTGATGGGAAGCACTTCACGACTTCTCTTAGGCTTTGAAGAACTGTCACTATCCCTACTTTTGCACTTTGGTGTCATTATTAAGCAACATTAAGGGTTATTTTCAAGCCAGAGTAAATCATGGATAACTGAAACTACAAAAACTGGACTTGCAGTCTTACTGTGTGTGTGCATTTTCTTTTTCCTTAACACACTGGCCATCTCCTACCAAGACAAGGTGACGTGAAAAAGAAGAAAAAGTTTTTCTTTTTACATTTAGTAATTTATACAGGAGAAGGGGTTACTAGCTCCTTGCTCCCAGCATTTTAGTTGCGTCTTACGGCATGCATGGCTTATGGAGGAAGGATTTTTCTCCACTTCCCCACAGTGTGTTGTGTTTATAACTTATATATATAAATCAGTATAATTAATGTCACTGTTTCCTTCTGCACCAGGCAGAATGAATGGCACTTGCATCAAAATGAATATTTCTCATTTTTAATAAAACGTGGGTAAAATTCAACTACTAGAGCTGCACATACTACTTAGAGAAGGCAGGTCTGTTCACTCCTTACATTTCTTATTAAATAGAAAAAGTAAATAAAAAATTGAACTCTTATATTTGTAAACTTACACTGTAGTTTTGTAAATAAGAATCTTTTTAAAAATTTGCATGACAAATTTGATGAGAACTAGAATAAGATGATACAACTGCTTCTGTATAACTGATCCTGCCCTTTAATTATATCAGGTTGTCAACATGTGTTTATGCATAGTCCATTTTTCAGTACTATACATCCACTTTCAAATGAAAATGCATAAAAATTATTCACATCAATGTTTTTGAGTTTAGACTATTAAGAGTAAATTTTAAATTGCAAATCTCTGTAACACAAACTATTGTGATTTGCTCATTACCTGTTACTTTCATCAGTATATATATTCTTCACAGACATCTCTGATTCATAGAAGTTTCCAACTCTGCAAATAATGTAATATTAAACACCTTTTAAAATTTAAGGGTATATTGTAATCCTTCCCTAGTTATAAAGTTATCAACAAAACTCATCTAAATTACAGTACTAATATTTAAAACAAACTTTTTACCAATAAAAAAAAAAGAGTAGGTATGTAACAGGATGACAGTAACATGACCAAAGCAAACAGTACAGTATAAAATTTTTGCTGCATGTGAAGTACTGCAATTTATAATTTTTATTAACTATTTAAAGCTCAAAAACTGGGGATATGAACAATGAGTACTTAAAAATGTTAATAATATTGCATCTGAAAAAGTCTATGCATAAAATCTGTCAAGGATTGGCAACCAAGTATTAAAACAGATGCTCAAATTTTTCAGCTGACCTAGCTCACTCAAACTGACAGTATATGAGACTGTTTCTTGCAATATTTAACAATAACACTAGAAGCCTTAGTCTATCAGAGTTCACCTGGTAATTGTCAGGGACACAGGGAGGCACTTCATGGAGGGACTTGATTTCTGCGGGTAAGGAAGACGAATATTTTTGAGGTAAATGACATCTGTAGGGACACCTCATCACATTTTTTTTATGGGAATCATTCCCATAAGGCAGTTCAATTAAAGCACAGGATTTTCCTCATGTTAGGAAGTCAATATGTACTGTACACTCAACTCGCATTTACATTCCTTGAGAATGTTTTAATTACACAATCACTGGAAAATTTAAGGTACATAAAACTTAACATGTTGTAAGAGCACCACATGATTTGATGGTGCACTGCAGTATTTTGGGATCATTATCAAATGCTGTCAAGCATTTCTTGGAAGGTTAATACAAATGTTTGGTTATTGGCACTGACATCTAAGCAAAGATCATTCATATGCCAATATAATTCACATTCCA
Source organism: Cherax quadricarinatus (assembly GCF_038502225.1). Classification (NCBI taxonomy): domain Eukaryota; kingdom Metazoa; phylum Arthropoda; class Malacostraca; order Decapoda; family Parastacidae; genus Cherax; species Cherax quadricarinatus. The sequence continues at coordinate 35,667,733 of NC_091300.1, read as the reverse complement.
ATGTTAGACACATGTTTACATCAAAAGTGTCTTGTAAACTGAGTGATAAACAGCATTATAGCTGCATTTTTCATGCACAGTCACTAGATGTCTCTGTTGCGACTTAAAAACTCACTATTGGGTATGTCTTTGGTTCAAGGTTTCTGACATTCATGCATTAACACTGAAGAGACGTGTTTGCCATTCCACTTGCTCAAAAGTCTGCATAGAGGAGTACAGCATCCACAAGCAAGATGAGTTAAGCATGCTTCTTGGCACATGAAGTTGGGAAGGATCATGCTGCAAGACATTTGTTTTCTAATGTAGCCAGTTTGGGAGCATCATAATAATGTTTGTGAAAATCAATGCATATCAATACCCACATTTGGAAACTAGTTGAACAGAATATTGTAGATTTACATATCCAATTCTGCAAACATGTATGACATGAGCATTACTGTTAAAGACTAAAGTTTCACATGTTCAGTATTCTGGTTAACATATCAAAAATACACATATGGCATTATTTGAGGAATTACATCATGATCAATTACCAGATCAAAATAAAGTTGTAATTTACACAACAGAAAACAAGTGTGAGTGTGATAGGTAATTACAAATACTGTGCTTAATGTGTTGCTAGTAATCTATTTAATTCTAAATACAAAAAATGCATTTACCACAGTTTCACTAACAAAAAAATTAAATCATCTGTATGACACATTACCTGTGTGAAAATGAAATAATTCATTATAGCTTAAATTTAAATGTGAATACAGTACAGTTAATGAATTCCAAGAACTGAAAGATTTGTCAAGAAATTTACAAAGAACCATAAAGAAAGCAGCATTAAAAAAATACTTTTTAAATTACATCCACTTTCATCACATATCTGACTGAATGGCACAGATTTACATCAAGATCCATCACACCTTTGTTTATTTTGGTGTCTTTTTTTTTTATATTATATATATATATATATATATATATATATATATATATATATTTTTTATATTATATATATATATATATATATATATATTTTATATATCTGATCTACCTCAGTGCCACAAGACAAAAGTTTTGTATATGCAGTTGCCATTAATGCTATTAACTAGTATAGTAGACCCTCAAATAGAACATATTTAAACAGCTTTTTTTTTTTTTGTGACAGCACAGAAATTGAGGCATAAATTTGAATAGAATGCCATGAAAAATATTAAAAGGAGGCTCAGACATGAAAACTTTTCTTTTCAGATATTTATATGGTCTGGGGAAAGCCAGTTGCTGACTCTGGCTCAATACAGTGTTTGCTGTAGTGGCCCTAATAACCTTAACAGATGACCAACCCATGGCTGTCAGATGATAAAATGAATGACTTGCAGCTATCTTCCTCTCAGCAGTCACATAACCATCTCCAACAAGCAAGAGAACAAAAAATTAAAGGTAGGAAAACATTCTTGTCATCATTATAAATGAGAAAATTGTATAGTGAATTGTGATGGCATCAGCTGATCAAATGTACAACTGCCATCAGCTGATAACACAAACTGCCATCTACCACTCAGTAGTCATGTAACTATCTCCAAACACTTAACAAGTAGGAGAACAATAAATATACAGTAGGATAAAAATTTTCCTTATTATTATAAACAAGAAAATTGCAGATACAGTGAAATCTATGAGAGGCATCAGCTAACAAATGACCTGTCTACTGTTCAGCTGAGCTATGTAACCATCCCCAAACACTTCTTACACACTTAAAGCAACAGAAATAAAGAATTTATGGTAGGTTAAAATTCTTTGTTACTTTTTTGCATATTTTATACTGATAAGATTGTGAATCTGGTGCAAGGGGCTAGTAACCTCTTCTCCTGTATATATTACTAAATGTAAAAAGGAGAAACTTTGGTTTTTCCTTTTGGGCCACCCCGCCTCGGTGGGATACGGCCGGTGTGTTGAAAGAAAGAAAGAAGATTGTGAATAAAAGTTATTGGTGGGGTATTAGCCTTCTCTATATTCTCTGTAAAGAGTAGATGGTATACTATGTCAAACACCAGCTTTGCCCAGGCCCCAATTTTTTTTTTATAGGATTTATATAATCTATAATTCTAGATCAACAAGCAACACCATCTACAACAAAGTGTCAAAAACTTCATTATTTTTGACGAAATAAGAATTTTAAAAAACTGGTTTGGCATTTCTGGTGGTCCCAGGAACACAACCATGTTTTGCCCATATGTTCTTAAATTTGCTTAACAAGATTTTTATGCAAGACTCCATTTTTTTGTAAACATAACTACTGTCTTATTAAAGGGTCTACTTATACAATATTCATACATGATACAAAACTTTGCATTCAGGTTCACTCTGGGAGAATCATCACTTATTTCTCGGATGAGAATCGGTCAGTATAATTTTTTTTCAATATTGGTAATCGTCTGAATCAGCATAATCAGGGTAATCATCATCCACATCCATGGGATCAGCAGCTAGGTTAGTGACTGTAGCTGAGAGTGGAGAATGTTTGTTAAGGGCTCCCCCACTTCCTACTCCTAATGTGTTCCTGCTCCCTCCACTTGAGTCTAAGGCATCGTCACAACCCATTGATAGTTCATCTTCCTCTCCATAGAACCTGAAAATTTGGAATTTGTGACAGAAACTATATTTAAAGATTGACTTATTATAGTTAAAAGATAAAACTTATGTATAACAGTTATTAAAATTTATGAAGCCTAGGGTTCATAACACACAAATGACTATAATGGTCTACCACTCACTAGAAACAATTTTGTAATTTAATACACAGTATTTCAGTTTCTCCCTAAAATTAATTTAGCGAGTGCTATATCAATGGGAAATTTTTGAAGTTATATAATGAAAATCTATAAGGATGGGAAAACAACCAAAGTTCTGTTCCTGCAGCTACAAATATGTAATTCCACAAAATTAAACAGAGTGCTTGGCAAACAGTTATTATTATTATTATTAAAGATTCGCCGGTATTCTCCCGGCCCGGGCCTTTTCCAAGTGGTGGCCCGGCCTTGGCTCCCTCTTTAGGGAATGTCTGAGACCTAAGTCTCCCATGGGAGGAGGCACAAGTACCTCCTCATCTTTGGGACCAACTTTCCCCAGGCCTAGCCACAAGCTAGGCCTCTCTGGTCTGCCATCCCCGCCACAAGGGGGCTAATGGGAATGACAGTCTTATGAGCTAAAGGCTCGGACTCAGGCACCTACCCTACCCTAGAAGGGCTGGGCATGGTGTCGATCTCCTTGGCAAACAGTGACAGAGTAGTCAGTGTGGTATTTGAACACACATGGAGTCCCCAACAAAAAAGAAAGGGAGGAAAACACAGATATTGTCATTATGGAGATAACACTCACAGGGATAGCCAGAAATGTAATATTCTCAGTGGAGTATCAAATAACAAAAGAAAAGGAAAACAGGGTAGCAGCAACCATTAGAAATCAGTGGAGATTTGAGTAACTAGGAGACCTGGACACATGATTTAATCCTTTGACTGTCAAAACCCCAAATCCTGAGGTGTCTCCTGGTGTCGCAAAATATTTAAAAAAAAAAAATATATATATATATATTATTATTTGTGAAGTGATAGAGAATCTTTTCCTGATGGTAATGACACCAAAAGCATGAAATTTGATGAAAAACTTACAGAATTGTGCTTTCGCGAAGTTAGAGACCTCGGCAATATTTACAAATCGGTGATTTCGCCCAATTTGAGCCCTATTTTCAGCTAATTCCATTGTTCCAGTTGACCAAACTCATAGCTATTTCTTTAGAACTCCATTTGTTCCATCAACTGTACAAGAAACTGCCCATTTACCAATTTCAACTACCCAGTAAAGTGGTCAGAAATTGGCAATTTGGCCAAAAAAAAAATATGCCAATATCAAAATAGGGTCCAGAATGAACAATGCGGACATTCCTGGCTCTAAAATAACATTTTCTTTGTTCATCAGTCATGTCTCCAGGCCCCTCTGATATTACTCTTGCTTTCTATTTTGAATTTTTATTCAAACAAAAAATAGAAGATTTACTATTATGCAGACTAATGCAATATTGTAATAATTGTATAAATAACATCAACCCATTCATGACTGCATATTAGAATGGCTAGTTGGACAATGACATCATTTGTTTACTCTTGAACATCAGCAAAAATCAACATTTTCCCTACTTTGAGCTCCATTTCAAGGTCCTTTTCATAGTAAAACCAATCAAAATCACCCCTATTTCTATAATATGTTTTCCATTCTATCAAATGTGACTACGAAAATGAGAATATAACCATAAAAACTATACGGCTTGTGGCTTAGAGCTTCTTTTTGATTATAATAATATACGAAAATACACCTCAAAGTCGGCATTTTAATCCAAAAACATGGTCGGAGTTTTTTTTCTCATTATGCTGCAGGATTTTTTTTATATGGTGCACACTGACCACGCAGACCCATTCTCTCACATGTGGGCCTACCAGCTTTCTCCTGCTCGATTTTAAGCCGCTAGAATTTTTGAGTATATATACGTCAAACACAGTGGCTTGTAAGACGTATATATATACAACCAAAACAGTCAATGGGTTAAAAGGATATGTAACAGGTAAAATAATGCCCAACAAGACAAAAACTATAATGGCTGTATTGTATAATCCATCACTAAACAGTAGAAGAGCAAGGGAGGAGTACAATGAGAACAGTGGAGAGAGCAGAAGAATCATAAGTAAATTGACTGGAAGAACCAAAACTCTCATGGAGTCTAAAAACCAGGAGAGCAAAACCAACAATGAAGTTTCTGAGTTGATATACAAGTGAAACAAGAGGCAGATTTTTTTCTGGCAAGACTTGATCTGATTTTCACCCTAAATGTATAACAGGTGAAATCAACTATGAAAAAAAAAACTGGGTGCCAGCAATCATGTGGTATTAGGATATGAGAACTATACCTAGTGGAAATGGAAAGGAAAAGAAATGAAATAAGAGGCAATCACACTACAGAAGGCTCCCCCCTCTTCTATAGTGCATTCACTTAAAAAAAAGGATGCCATCCCATTTTCTTCGGGGAAGGTAAACCTATAATGGCCAAACAGCACAGTAGGAATGAAAGTTAAGTTTGGTCCAAGGGAGGAGAGAATAGTACCAATTCATATCAACAGTTGTCTCGTGTTAAAAACAGGAAAAGTGCAAGCGAAACATCACAAAAGAGAAATGAGAATGAAAGACAATCAAATGGTTAGACAGCAAGAATAAAAATAAAGGAATTCTGACCTATAGATGTCATACTGTTGAAATCAGTTACATTATTTTTATATACACAAAGCACTATGTTTATGGGCATTTCATGTACTGTACAGCTGCTGCTTAACAGATATAACTACAGTATAATCCCTGTAAACTTCACTCAACAAGATGAATTGGTTAGTTGCACACATCATTCTTGCAGTTGCTCTCCATTTCACAGGCAATAATTATGAAGTCTAGCATATCTAAAGTTACTTATATTACCTTTAAAGCCTTTTTTCCACTTTTATCCATTTATCTATGTCACATCTAAAACTATTATCTTAACAATCACATAAATTCTTTGGTCACAATTTTTCAAAATAACTGCTGAAGCTTGTACAGTATAATTTAACCGACTTATCCAAGCTTATATAAATTGCAAACTAAAGCACGTAGCAACACACATGCCTTCCCAAAAGATTCACTATATGGGAAACCTATCCTTGCAACTGTGGCTTAGCGCTTCTTTTTGATTATAATAATAATATCCTTGCAACTGACTCCCAGGTTAAATCAGAGATGTACTGATAGAAAAATTCAATGTATTTTTACTACTAATACCATTTTTAATGAAAGCATAAGATACATCAATGGCCTGTAAACAAGGAATGAACATGCTACAGTAAATGCAGTACACTACATGCTGACACAATATAGAATAAGATATGGTGTAAAGTACAGACAATTGAGAAATAAAACATGTGCAGTACAGTATTAGGATATTTTAATTATCCTTATTACAATCAAAATTAAGCATTAAACCAACAAGGGTCATACAGCACTGCAGGGTCAGATATGCTAAAGATGAAATATATGAAGATCAGAGCCCAGTGAGGGTTAGGAGTATGGAAGAGGCAGAGTCTGTATAGGAAGTGGGGAATGCTAAAGGGAAAATATAATCAAAGTTGGTAAGTCTGCGTCAAAAGTGGGACTGCCAGCGAGGTGGTTAAAGTAAATGGGTGGTGATGACGCCAGAGGTAAATTCTGCATACCCGCTGTTACACAGGACTATCAGAAGTTGATGAACTGACAGCAGAGCCTGACAGTTTTCACTCTGAGTGTTTCTCCATGAGTAAGACATGTGTCTTACATGAGTATGACATGCATCTTACTCATAAGAAGAAGACCAGAAAACCAAACAAGGTTTGACAGAATACAATTTGTTATGGATCAACTCAGACCATTGTTGTTGCCAACAGTTGAGATAATGTCTACAGATTACTGCAAAATAGTCTGAGAATGGAATACCCCTATATGAAATAAGGTCATGAACAGCTGACCACACACCAGTCTACCTGCTCACTGCCCCAAACATTCAGCCAGCAGGTTGCTTTCAGGGAGGTTATAAGAGGTTTCCAGGACATCCATTGATCAAACAGAAGGCTGAGAAACTGGACCGTATCTCATTCAGGGATACAGGAACCATACAGGCATAACATGGTACTAGAGACAATAGAGCGTCTTGTAAAAGTAATCTGATGTGTTTTAGTAACAGAAAATTTAAACTCATGAGTAGTGGCCACAGTGGAAAATACAGCTGATAGTAATTTGGAAGGAAGATGCTCTTGGAGGAGGGAGTTCATGGATCTCTCTTTCCATGATAAGGTTTTTCCCCTTTAAAAAAAAAAGTGTTTGTTTGCAGAGGGATAGCTTCAAGGAGACACAAAGAGAGATCATATATTCCCCTCTGCATTCAAGAGGACCCTAAATGTGATTTACACAGATTTTGCAAAGGCGTTTGACAAATGCGATAATGGAGTGAAGGCCATGGGCATTACAGGGAAGGTAGGCAGATGGATTTTCGGATTCCTAACACACACAACACAAAAAGTAGTAGTGAACAGGGCAAGATCCAGTGTCGGCAAGGTCAAAAGCTTAGTGCTCCAAGGCACTGTCCTGGCACCTCTGCTGTTTCTCATCCTCATAGCAGACATAGACAAAAACACCCGGCACACTTTTGTATCATCATTTGCAGATGACGCTAAAATAAGCATGAGAGTCACTATGGTAGAGGATACTGAAACAGTACAGGAAGACATAAACAGGGTTTTCCAGTGAGCAGTGGAGAACAACATGACGCTCAATGGTGATAAGTTAAAGATGCTTAGGTATGTAAAGAATGAAGAACTCAAAAGGAACACTATATACAAAACTCAAGAGGGTCACCAAACAGAACATAAGGAACACGTAAAAGATCTGGGAATAATTATGTCAGTGGACCTTTCTTTTAAAGACCATAACAAAACAAAGATCACGACAGCCAGGAAGATGACGGGGTGTGTATTGAGAACTTTCAAAACAAGGGAAATAATGCAGATGGTGACATGCTTCAAACTGCTAGTGCTCCCTCACTTAGAATATTGCTCAGTGCTGACAGCCCCATTCAAAGCAGGAGAAATATCAGAGTTGGAACAAATACAGGGATCGTCTATGTCTCACACTGAGCCTGTAAAGCACCTAAGCTACTGGGAACGCCTGCAAGTCTTGAACATGTATTCACTGGAGCAGAGGAGAGTGAAATACATGATAATATATACCTGGAAAATACTCCAGGGCCTGGTCCCAAATCTGCACCTGCCGTAACAACATACTCGAGTGAGAGATATGTGAGGAAGTGTAAAATAAACCCAGTAAGGAGCAAGGGTGCAGTGGGGGACAATAAGAGAACACTGTATCAACATTCGGGGTCCCAGACTATTCAACATCTTACCAGAAGATATCAGAAACATGGCTGGAACAAGTGTAGAAGCCTTCAAGAGCAAACTGGACAAGTATCTTCACCAGGTGCCAGATCAACCAGGCTGTGATGGATATGTGGGGCAATGGACCTCCAGCAGCAACAGCCTAATTGACCAGGCAAGCACCAGAAAAGCCTGGCCCATGGCCAGGCTCAGAGAGTAGATTAACTCTCAAAACTCTTCAAAGGTAAAGGTAAGGTAAGGCATAGTTGGCAGTGCAGTTGCTGCATAGAATCTGTGCCCTACCCTACACTTCATGCCAGTAAACTGGTAATCCAGGATAACAACCTCACATCCACCAAGCCACCTTGGCAGACAAGAGAGAGGGTGGTCAGAAACCTACTGCATGGAATACCCTGGGTCCTTCAGCTGCCACCTCCTGGAACCAATAGGGAACCTCCAGAGATACACCTGTCACCTTAAAGATTCCTAAAACTGCCCTCAGGAACTCCGGAAGGCAAATCAGCACATCCATAGACGATCCAGATTTCACAGCAAACACCACCACCACCAAGGGCCTCACTGGAATAGGATGGACAGCGATTCTCTTTCCATGACCCAGGAGCTATAATATCCGAGGGGAGGGGAAGATGGGGAAAGGAGGTGGGATGGGAAAAAGAGGAGTGGGAGGCATTTAGGCTTGGTCTGAGGAAGAATAAAAGGCCCAATTCCTTCCATCAAGAGCCTCTTCACCATGGTAAGAAACCCCACTTGAAGAAAAGGATATTTTAATGAGGACTGAATAAGCCATTCATGGCAAAAAGTTTCCTCATTAAGATATTCTAATACTGCACATTTGTGTGCCTCATCTGGCATAATAAACTGTTTTTGTCTCCAAGCATTCAATACATTCTGGTTGCAACTACAACAATCCACAAGGAGTATTCACTTTCAGCCATGCAACCAGTCACTTACAAAACAAAACAAAAAAAAAAAAAAATTGGAGACAAACCATTTGTGAAAAAATCTACCTACAAGGGCACAAGAAAATGGGAAAATGCTGGCAGGATGGATGAGTTAATGTTATGAAGTTTTCTAAATATACATGTCCAGTGTAGCTATATCCCTCCCTTCTATGGTAGCCAGTTTTCTCAAGTATTACAAAAGTAAAATAGGGCCCCATTTATATGGCAGGTTAGGTCCCAGGCTACCGCCAGAAAACAGAACACCATTTTTTCCCACTGAGAAATGCATATAAATGTATATACAATACATTGTAAGAGGTCAGGTGTGGTAAGTATGGCCACCCCACCCACATGTAATATACATATAAAGTGCCCTAGAGCGACAGAATGCATTACAGGTCTGCCATCACAAATCCGGCAATCAGACATCTGGTTCCATCAGTTATTCGGCACTAATTTCAGTAGCATAATTTCAAATTTCCAGGGTCACCACACCAACCTGCTGGTACTGTTTGGTGGCGCTACTTGCTGCATAAGTCATTCCAATTTCTTTTTCTCCATTTATTGTTATAACCTGCTTACTTTTAGCCCTAGCCATGGATCCAATGAATAAAAGAAATGCTTCTCGTTGTGTAAAGCACCTACACAGTACATTGTCCATTAAAGAAAGGTGACTTTGAAGCCACTGTCGGCTGTCATGAGCTCAGTCTCGTGAGCTGAATTCCTCTATTCTGTTTATTACAATATACAGTACACTACTGTATAAACATTTAAATATATACCAGAAATGTTATAAATGGTAACATTAAAGCAATATCAAAGAGAGTTGACACAGACTTACCATTATAGCATGCCTCACTTAGCGACGAATTTGTTTACCAACGTGGTCTTAGGAACGAAACTCCGTCGTTAAGTGAGGAGAGGCTGCATATATAAAATATGAAATAATTTTAAAACACTTGAAATTCTGGTGAGACGTGGAGCTCACGGAGAATGTAAACTAGGTGGTGCGTGGTGACTGTATTGGTCAGGTGGGGTGAGCCGTATAGCGAGTTTTGATCATAATTTGAAATGTTCATATCAGTGGAACACCATAAGGCGAAATACTGTAAAACAGGGCCCTTTGTATAAGGGAAACCAGGAGCAGGCTCTCACTTCTGATCACTGTTTGTGACCTAGAGATGACAGGGACTTAAAGTAAGTGTTAACTGCTCAGTGCCAAGCTTAATGTGATATTAAATTTCAGCAGAGAGATTTGGAATGGAAAATTCACCTTTCTGGGCACTATAGCACAGCTGTGGGTTGTATTTGTTGACTACAATCCACTTTGAGTAACTGTTTTGGAGGTGAAGCCTAATTATTTAGATTCAGACCTGACATTCTTCTTTCTGAAGTGAGAGTAGTGAAGCTATTTTGTGAAAGAAGTGGCCATCACACTCCCTGCAAATTTGTCAACTAGTATGTATGTAATTCTCTTAAGCCACATCTATTACTTTGCATGTACACACAGATACAACAAAATCTCAATTTAACAAACTAAGGGAGAGTATGTATCCAGTAATGCCAAGTGTTCATTAAATCTAAATTTAGGTTTCCCTCATTTTATGCTGTAGGTAAACTCCAAGTCTGTGGCAGTGATACTAAGCTCACTCAGGCCATAAACCAATAATTCAGCATCTTAAGAATCTAGTGGGCTTTATGAACCATACTAAGTGCATTTGGTGAATGTAAATTATGTATACTACTGAATTAGCAATAGAAACAGGACATCACAATAGTAAATTAACATAAAGCAAATTCTCTTTAATGAAATTGTTTTGCCATGATTAACAATAGCAGATAATTCTGGAGACAATAGAAAACACAGGAGGTCTCTTGGACAGTCTACCCAAGATATATAGAATATGTGATGAAAAAACTGCTATAGGAAAAATGAGCCATCAAACTCAAGTGGGGACCCTTGCTGTAATATGAAAGAGAAGCAAAACTTAGTGCCAATCAAAATGCCCGTATTACAACAGGTGACTCGGAAATAAACAGAGACCCACTGGAAAAAGTACATATAACCAGAACATCACCCCATTCAGCCTCCAGTCCTAGTACTGATCCAGTTATAAACCCTAATACACTCAGCTACAGACTACCACAGCCACCATTACAACTTTAATAGAACAGGAATCTGCTTCTGGGGACAGTGTTCGTCCAGTTCTAGAAATAACTGGTGGTGGTGATTCTGGTATGGGTGTTTTAAGATAGTAGTGCCTTTCTAGAAATTACACAAATTAAGAACTCATACCCCACAAATTCTAGCTAGCTGAAAGCAAAATTGTGTAAATTCTATGCTTGGGGTATCTGTAGGCATGGAACATCTGGAAAAATGAATGGGATATACAACTTTGACCACAAAAAAAAAAAAAAAAAAACACAACTTCCTGTCCAAAGGAGTGTCTTCATATCTCTTGTAAATTTTTTCAACTCGAAATATGCCATACATCAGTTTATGAAAAACAATGCTACAACACAAGCTGCCCTGCATACCCTCTGAAAAAGACCAGGAGGTACAGACCCCACAAACACAACCACAGTACAGTGGACCCCTGGTTCGCGATGCTATCGGTATCTGATAAATCTGGTAACCGATGCATTATATCGCAGAAAATTTGCCTCGCTTCCCGATACAAAACCCAGTATGCGATGTGGTTCGTACGAGACGTGTCCATGTGTGGCCTGAGCTGCCCCGTGTGTGCCAGTGTGCGAGCATCTAAGGATACATTCAGTACATTCCATATTATCCCTGTTTTTGGTGCCTGTTTTTGCAAAAAAAGTCACCATGGGCCCCAAGAAAGCTCCCAGTGCCAACCAAGGGTGCTAATGACTGTTGAAATGAAGAAAGAGATAATTGCAAAGTACGAAAGAGGAGTGCGTGTGTCGGAGCTGGTCAGGTTGTAAACCCCAATCAACCATCTCTACTATAGTGAGCAAGAAAACGGCAATCAAGGAAGCTGTTCTTGTAAAAGGTGCAACTGTGATTACGAAACAGACACCGCAAGTGTTAGAAAATGTTGAGAGACTGTTATTGGTGTGGATAAATGAAAAACAGATAGCAGGAGATAGCATCTCTCAAGCAATCATTTGTGAAAAGGCTAGGCAGTTGCATGACGATTTGGTAAAAAAAAATTGCCTGCAACTAGTGGTGATGTGAGTGAATTTAAGGCCAGCAAAGGTTGGTTTGAAAGATTTAAGAATCGTAGTGGCATACATAGTGTGATTAGGCATGGTGAGGCTGCCAGTTATGTTGTGCGACAGAGGTCCAGTGACTCTCAACCTGGTCCTAGTGGCATTAAAAGAAGAAGGGAAGTAACCCCGGAAAAGGACTTGCTACCTCAAGTCCTAATGGAGGGGGATTCCCCTTCTAAATGCTAACTCCATCCACACTCTCCCCTCCTCCCATCCCATCAATCATCACCAGATCTTCATTAACCCTTTGAGGGTTTTGGTCGTACTAGTACGTCTTATGCGTAGGGGTTTTTGACGTACTAGTACGCATAAATTCTAGCGGCCTCAAATCTAGTGGGAGAAAGCTGGTAGGCCTTCATATGAAAGAATGGGTCTATGTGGTCAGTGTGCACAGTCTAAAAAAAATCCTGCAGCACACAGTGCATAATGAGAAAAAAAAAACTTTGACCATTTTTTTGGAATAAATCAGCGACTTTGCAGTGTATTTTCGTATGGTATTTATTGTTGTATTCTAGTTTTCTTGGTCTCATTTTATAGAATGGAAGACATATTACAGAAATTGAGATGATTTTGACTGGTTTTACAATGAAAGGTGCCTTGAAATTGAGCTCAAAGTAGCAGAAATGTTCGATTTTTACCAAACTTCAAAAGTAAACAAATCGTGCCAAGCGTGCAATACACGTCAACTGGTGAGTCTAATATTCTTTCACAAGTGCACCAATAATATTTATACCATTTTTTACACTAATGCAGTAGTCTGCATAACAGTAAATCTTATATTTTTTGTGAGAATAAAAATTCAAAGTGGAAAGCAAAAGAATATAAGAGGGGCCTTGAGACGTGACTAATGACTAGAGGAAATGTCATTTTAGTGCCACGAATGTCTTTCTTGTTTATTCTGGACCCTATTCGGAAATTGGCATCTTTTGAAAGTTGTGTGAAATTGGCAAAATTGCTAAATTCTGACCACTGTACTGGATAGTTGAATTTCATAAATGGGTGGTTTCTTGCACCCATTCGATAGAAAAAATGGAGTTCTAGCGAAATATTCATGTTTTTTGTCGACTAGTACAGTGAAATTGGCCGAAAATGGGGCTCAAAGTGGGCAAAATCACCGATGCGTAAACATCGCCGAGACCGCTAACTTTGCGAGAGCATAATTCCGTAAGTTTTCTATCAAATTTCAAACTTTTGGTGTCTTTATGATCGGGAAAAGATTCTCTATCTTTTCATAAGAGAAAATAATTTTTTTTTTTTTAAATTTGGCCGACCCTGAGAACGAGTTTCGGAGAGGGCATGTCGACCCTCAAAGGGTTAAAGGTAAGTGTCAATTATTCTTTCGTTATTTATTGTTATTGTAATTACTATTCTATTGCATTAAACTTAATATTTCATGTGGTAAAAGTTTTTTTTTCATACTTTTGGGTGTCTTGCACGGATTAATTTGATTTCCATTATTTCTTATGGGGAAAATTGATTCGCTTTCCGATATTTTTGGTTTACGATGAGCTCTCAGGAACGGATTAGTATCGCGAACCAGGGGTCCACTGTAGTTATAGTCATTCTGCAAGTGATTTTTTTAGTACCAGGAAACAGAAAAATGGAAAATGACAAAAATATTCAACCATCTTGGAACCTTGTTGGACTGGAGGCACAGTCAGTGGAGTTCTCTCTAGAACCACAAATACTGATGCCAATAAAACAAAATCTCCCTAACAAAAAATTAATACAACTTCATTTGTATTTGCAAATAAACCTCTCATTAGTGTACTCATGGAATCAAATGCAATGTTTGCAGCCTTCAGAGACCCATACAAAAGAACCACTGACAACAAAATATGAATAGCAGGTACAACTTATTTAGATGCAACAGAAAGAACAAGCAACAAGGGAGGGTTGACCTATGTCAGAGTTGATCATTTGCACAGAATTACTAAACACCACAAATTATGTAGTTGAAGTTTTAACAATAAAGACCAAGAACCAAAACCTGGTCATTACTTGTATATAAGCTGCCAGATGCAACTTCCCAACAGTTCAAAAACAGTTACTGAAAATTGATTATTGTCTGGAAAATCTTTCAGCCCCAAATATCTTCCTGCATGGTGATTTAAATTTAAGACAATCAAAATGAAAAAAAAAAAAAAATGTACCAAATAATGTTATAACAGAGATAATTCCTGGAGGCAGTACAGATGAAAAGTCACACATACATTGATGTCTGCAATAATTTCATTCACCCTAAGCTGACAGGACAGTGGAGTCAGCAAGACTGGAAAACACACTTGACCTTATTTTCACAAATAATGATGACCTGGTACAAAATATAACAGTATCTAAACATTTAATTCAATTCACAACATAATCGAAATCCAGACTTGTATGCATGGGGGTCCTGACCAGCAAAATGCATACAGGTATGAGGGTGTCTTCACCAAAATTGAACTTGTTATAAATGGTTTTGAAAACCAACAAGTTGAACATATGCAACATGTGGGAATCTTTATCGAGGAAATTTTTGCCACACAGTGGCATTTCATCAATCCAATACAAATAAGAAAGGTGTAAGGAGAGTAGGATTTGCAGGTAATCAGTCCCTCAGCCTTGTAGAAAGTACAGCATATGGCCAGAAAAGTGTCTTATATACTGTAGTAAGGCAAGTCAAAGCAGGAGGCAGGGTCACAGTAGAACCACCCACTAGTGTAAGTAGGTTTTCGTCCAATAAAGATTCCCATGTGTTGCGTAAATGTCTCATTCTTCAAAATTCAACTTCAACAACAAGAACATCAGATGGGATCAAATAAATCATGACTTAAATGAAACATGCTAGGAAGATATCTTAAATAATATGGATCTGAACCAGTGTCTTGAAAGGATCAACTCTCTGGTAGCTGAAATATGCCCAAGGCATATTTCCCTAAGGAAAACGAAGAGATGTAAACTGGAAAGAGGAGATGCTCTCTCTACAGGCAAAGGCAAAAAAATTACTGAGCTTTTCAAATGCAGATGGAAGCAATGACTAAGTAATATACTGAACTTAAGTTAAATGATTCATATAAAACAGCCACAAGTTAAATGATTCATATAAAACAGCCACAGTCCCCCCTTTTTTTTTTGTTCCAGGGTGAGATGGCCAATGTTTATTATTCTTGGTGGAGAGAGACTGAGTGAGAGAGAAAGTGTGTGCCTGTGTCTGTCTGCACATGCTACACATTCACTGACTAAAAATCTCACAGGTTTTGTGATGGTTGGATATCAAAATACTGCTCTAGAAAATAGGAAAGTGCTTGGCCAAAGTTTTTTCAAAGGCACCAGGGACTCATTATCTGTGCCAGATGGAGAAATTAATATAAAAAATAAATTTTGCTTATCACTGCTTTAGCTTTGCAAATAATGAAGAAAATGCAACAATGTTAACAAAAATGTCCAAAGACACTTCCACCTTTATAAACAGACTAACAAGTTAATATTAGTCTAGCAACTGCCCATTGTACAAAATCTACTACATAATATTCATGTAAACAATAAGTGGGGTACTGTGTTAAAAAAGAAAGTTCTACCATAATTTTTACATAGCTGAAAGTAACACTATATTGAAACACTCAGGCATTCAGTTAAGGGAGAGGGAGGGCTTAATTCTGTTTGAAAACAGTCTTATAAACAAACTGAATATGGAGCATTAATTTACCAATTAATAAACATACAGCATTTATTTATAATAAACAGTAAGAGATTAAGCACAACATAGCACCCCAAGCAAAAGATTTAATTTCACAAAGAGAAAAACTCTTGTATCTCCATTCATTATTATTGACCTATCATATCAGTTACACTGCATATCATCATATAATAATTACACAGGTTTAGTACTTTTTTTAACCCTTTCAGGGTCGAGACCCCTGATAATTCACAAATAACCCACATACAGGAGAGAGGAGCTTACAACAATGTTTGGGTCCAACTTGCACCATTTACTTTGTAAATGGCCCAAGTCGGACCAAAATGTCATCGTAAGCTCCTCTCTCCTATATACAGGTTATCTGTGTATTGTTCCAGTCATGGTATTGTGGTTTTTTTTTTTTTACCCCTGATAATTAACTCTCTGGATCAAAAAATACTTGAAAAAAAAAAAAAAAATTGTTCTTACCAAAATCTTAAGAATATTTTTCAGTGTTATAGAACAAAAAAAAAATATGCGATCAATACTTACCAGATAGAGAGGCGTGAAATTGACAGGAAGTGAACCGCTTACGGCAACATCGGTGACTGCCGGTCACTCGGTAATATATATTTACTTCTGCTCTGCTTTTTTTCTTTTATTTTTTAATATTTTATTTTTTCAAGTACAGTGGACCCTCAGTTATCGGCTGTAATCTATTCCAGGTCAGCCTAAATCGGAAAAGGCCAAAAACCGAAATGATATTTTTCATAAGAATTAATGTAAATCCAATTAATCCGTTTCAGACACCCAAAAATACATTTTTAAAGATTAATTATAGTTTACATACAGAAAACAATGAGAAATAAATATAAAACACAACTTTTAATGATAAATGAACATTAAATACCTTTACTGAAGACTTGTTGGCATATTGATATAGGCAGGAGGGGAGAGGGAGTTGGGAATACCCTGCTCCTTCTCCCTTCTGTGTAGTGTAGCCCCCCTGGGTTACACTACACAGCCATATTATTACCATGTTCGCCGAGTTTAATAATTTCTAACAACTATATTTAGATGCCATCATAACAAAGGGAGAAATTATGAATAATTCATGCCAAGAATTGTAAACAAATGCATATGAAGGGCGGTTACTAGGCGAGATGCCAGATTCACAGTTTCTCTAGTGCTGAATCAGAGAAAACGTAATGTTTACTCTCCACCCAACTCTCCACTTGACAGCATATAGCTGTATAGCCCTTGTGGCTTAGCGCTTCTTTTTTATTATAATAATTGACAGCATATAAACATTGCATGTTTATACGCTATGTTTATATGCTATGTAACGTGTTTCTTATTTAATTTTAAAGAAAATATCATAGATGGATTAACCTTTAAACGGTCCAAACGTATATATACGTTCTCTCGCATAGCACCCCAAATGTATATATACAGCAGGGCCCCACTTATACGGCAGGTTAGGTTCCAGGCTACCGCTGTACAGCTGAAATCGCCGTAAAGTGGAACACCCTTTTTTTCCACTAATAAATACATACAAATACTAGATAACAAGTTTACACTAACATATATTAAGTTAGCAATGGAACTAGGGATCAAAAAACAATAAAAAAGTACAATACATACATAGTGCACTCATTACTTACCTTAAAATACTTATAGTCTTAATCTAGGGTGAGACAAGGAGTATTTATTGTAAGAAATCAAGTGTGGTATGTATGGTAGTCAGCCGGGCTACCATACCAGGCCACCCCACCCATACATATATTCTATGATATTTGAGCATCCCAGAGCGATAAAATGTATAAACAGTTCACTCATTACTTACCTTAAAATATTTGTAGTCTTAATGTAGGGTCAGGAGTAAGTAAATGAGATAAAACGAATAAATGAGAGCGAGAAAGAATGAGTGCATGAGAGAGGACAGGCGCAGAGTTATGTAAACAAACCAGGCGAAGGTAAGTTTTGTAAACAAACAAAGTGTACAAGTCTGGTTTGTGTACAAGTTACATTGTGTACAGGTTGTCTCTACATAGATACGGTAGAATAAACAGAAGAACACTCACATTCTCATGTAACATCATTTTGAGAAGAAATGATGCTCTGAGTGAAGGCAATGGAAATAAGTCACTCTGACTTTTTTGGGTTATCCTAGGTTCTCTACACATATGCTGTTATGTATGATAATCTATGTAACTGTATTTGTGTATACCTGAATAAACTTATACATACAAAAGGAATAATTTTCTACAGTTACCCCCAGTAACACATTTTCTCTTATGTTAGATTAGAGAAAATGTTATTCTTGGCATCACTTGTACAAGTTATCTGGCTACCACATCTCATATTTATGTTTATTTATTCTATTGTGGGGTGTATTTATCATCTTTATATGTTATGTATCATGTTTATATAATTTTGAAAAAAAAAATAATGGATGGATTAATGAAAATGTGTATATTAACGTAATATACGACATTTAATGAGACTCGGTGATTATTATTTCTAATATGGCGTCACTTGTGCAAGTCGTCTACTAACACATCTCATATTTATGTTTATTTATTCTACTGTGGGGTGTATTTATCATATTTATATGCTATGCATCATGTTTATTATATAATTTTGAAAAAATATCATAGATGGATTAACGAAAATGTGTATATTAACATAATATACGACATTTAAATGAGACTCGGTGATTAATATTATCATTACTAATATGACGTTTGGAGACATAAAACACTCTTACTGATTTTAATGTGTACCTGCATGCCAGCACAGTGTGTAAGCTTATTTAAGTACAGGTATACATAAGTATACCTACCATCCAACTTACGACCGAGTTCGGTTCCGAGAAACCGGTCGTAAGTCGAACTTTACTACTGAATATCAACAAAACATTTTTGTAATGACTTTATTTTATTGTTTTATTTTGGTATTTCATGTTTTACTTT
Source organism: Cherax quadricarinatus (assembly GCF_038502225.1). NCBI lineage: Eukaryota > Metazoa > Arthropoda > Malacostraca > Decapoda > Parastacidae > Cherax > Cherax quadricarinatus. Next base: position 35,648,940 of record NC_091300.1, on the reverse strand, counting down.
AATTTTTATGTTGTTAGTACTGTATTTTATACTGTAAGGTTTAGGATAAACACTGTGTACAACACAAATAGTTGTTTATTTCCCAGAAATTTGGCATAAAAAACACGGTCGTAAGTCAGATGGTAGGTGTATAATTATCAGAGTATATATAAAATATGAAATAACTTTTAACCCTTTGACTGTCGCGGTTGTATATATACGTCATGGGAGATACCGTGTTTGACGTATCTATACGCATAAATTCTAGCGGCTTCAAATCAAGCGGGAGAGGGCTGGTAGGCCTACACGAGAGAGAATGGGTCTCAGTGGTCGGTGTGCACCCTGTGAAAAAAATCTGGGACTCAGCGGTGCATTGTGGGAACGGCATCTTGGTAGTCCATTTTCACCATGCCTCACGGTAAAAAGTTCTTCACTCCTTGGCGGATTGGAGGTCTTTTGTTCCCAAGTGATAGCTCAAACAGTGATGATAGTGTCAGTGAAAGTGAATTCCCTGGTTTTGAAGCGGGTGTGACAGAGAAAATTACCCAGGATAACATAATTAGTGATGAAAACCCAGACGACGCACAACCTTCCACCTCTGGTGCTGGGCCGGCTCGTTCATGTTCACCTGTACCAGGACGAAAGAAGAAACTATTTGCCCGTGTACAAGACTCAGATGTGAGCAGTGCAAGTGATAGTGATAGTGATTTCAAGGTTATTGAAAGCAGTTCTAGTTGTGACAGTGAGGGTGAATATTCCCCAGTGAAGCGGCAGTATATACGACGTCGCATGTGGTCTGGTAGTGTGCCATATGCTCTTCCAAGAGGAAGGAGTACATCTCGGAGCACATCCCGTGGCCCTACACCACGTCCTGATAGTGAAGATGACGATATTGTTACGATGGGTATAAATGATGTGAGTGAGGCAGCAGGCGGTGGTGGTGATAGTGATGGTGGCATGAGTCATGTGACACCAGCAGCGGGCCACGCTACTACCCGCGCTGCTGACTCTGCACAACTACAACCAGCCTCACCCGACCCCACACTCCCACAACCACATTACAATATCCAGAACGCACCAGCTGACCGCATCTGGGATTGGCAGCAAGATGACGAGTTTGTTCCCAATCCCCATGACTTTGATGGAGGACAAAGTGGAATACGGCCATCATGTACACTTGGGAACAATCCCACTGAACTGGAATGCTTTCAGTTGTTCTTCGATGAACCCCTGATGGACATTATTGTCAGGGAAAGCAATACATACTATGAGTACACCATGGCAAACACTATTCTGTCACCAAGATCACGCCTACACCAGTGGAAGGACACAACTGTGGCAGGGATGTATCTGTTCTTTGCCACAATAATGCTTATGCCACATGTGTATAAGCATAGGGTCAACACATACTGGGTGACAGACCACCTGATTTCAACCCCTGCTTTCAGTGACATTATACCAGTGAATAGATTTGTGTTACTGTTATGTATGTTACACTTTTCAGACAAAACCAGGCCTGACAGAAGCGACAGGTTATATAAGATCAGACGTGTGTTTATGTACCTGAAACAAAAGTGCTGTATGTATTTTTATCCCTTCAGGAAGCTTGTTATTGACGAGTCTTTGATTTTGTTCAAAGGAAGACTCTTATTCAAGCAGTATATACCAAGCAAGAGGAAACGCTTTGGTATAAGGTTATTTGTTCTGTGTGATTGCAAAACTGGTCTGGTTTTGGATATACTGTAATTGTATACACTGGCGGTAAAACAATGGAAGATACCAGGAAGTTACCGGGTATCTCTGGTGATGTGGTTAGAACAATGATGGAGCCATATCTTGGTAAGGGGCATATTTTATATACTGACAACTGGTACACAAGCCCTATACTCAGTGATTTCTTGCGAGTGAACATGACAGATGTGTGTGGCACAGTGCGTAGAAATCGTAAACATATGCCTAGGTTTGATGCTGGCAGTCGTAGAGGTGAAGTGCAGGTGTTTGCTGCCAATGACATCATGGCATTTCGGTGGCATGACAAACGTGATGTCACACATCTGACATCAGTTCACCGACAGGAAATGGTAGACACTGGCAAGCAGAATAGAGAGACCAATGAACCCATTGTAAAACCTGCAGCTATGATGGATTACAACCTCAATATGCGCTTAGTGGACAAATGTGACATGCAGATTGGGTTTGCTGACTGTGTTCGCAAGAGTTATAAGTGGTACATAAAACTGTTTTTCCATCTTCTTGACATTTCCATGCTGAATGCTTATAATATGTATAAGTTGAAGACCAAGAAGAAACCCAAATATGGTGAATTTTGTTTGTCAGTCATCAGACAAATAATATTCAAGTACCAAGAAACAACACCTGCAATAGACCAGCGCCCACGAAATTATCAACACATGTCCTCTTGTCTGAGGCCTGGTGATCACTACCCCATATCACTGCCTGCTACAACTGCCAAGAAAAATGCTCAGAAGAGGTGTTTTGTCTGTGGACATACCACAAAACGCCCACAAAAATGCAGAGACACTCGTTTTATGTGTGAGGAGTGTAAGACACCATTGTGCTTATACCCATGTTTCAAAGAATTCCACAAGCTGCAGCACTTCTAGAAAAGTGTCCAGTGATTGTATATATGTATTTTTTTTTTTTTTCAACAAGTCGGCCGTCTCCCACCGAGGCAGGGTGACCCAAAAAAAAAAGAAAGAAAATCCCCAAAAAGAAAATACTTTCATCATCATTCAACACTTTCACCACACTCGCACATTATCACTGTTTTTGCAGAGGTGCTCAGAATACAACAGTCTAGAAGCATACACATATAAAGATACACAACATATCCCTCCAAACTGCCAATATCCCAAAACCCTCCTTTAAAGTGCAGGCATTGTACTTCCCATTTCCAGGACTCAAGTCCGACTATATGAAAATAACCGGTTTCCCTGAATCCCTTCACTAAATATTACCCTGCTCACACTCCAACAGATCGTCAGGTCCCAAGTACCATTCGTCTCCATTCACTCCTATCTAACACGCTCACGCACGCTTGCTGGAAGTCCAAGCCCCTTACCCACAAAACCTCCTTTACCCCCTCTCTCCAACCCTTTCGAGGACGACCCCTACCCCGCCTTCCTTCCCCTATAGATTTATATGCTTTCCATGTCATTCTACTTTGATCCATTCTCTCTAAATGACCAAACCACCTCAACAACCCCTCTTCTGCCCTCTGACTAATACTTTTATTAACACCACACATTGCCCTTAAACAGGACATCTCCACTGCCTCCAACCGTCTCCTCGCTGCTGCATTTACCACCCAAGCTTCACACCCATATAAGAGTGTTGGTACTACTATACTTTCATACATTCCCTTCTTTACCTCCATAGATAACGTTTTTTGACTCCACATATACCTCAACGCACCACTCACCTTTTTTCCCTCATCAATTCTATGATTAACCTCATCCTTCATAAATCCATCCGCCGACACGTCAACTCCCAAGTATCTGAAAACATTCACTTCTTCCATACTCCTCCTCCCCAATTTGATATCCAATTTTTCTTTATCTAAATCATTTGACACCCTCATCACCTTACTCTTTTCTATGTTCACTTTCAACTTTCTACCTTTACACACATTCCCAAACTCATCCACTAACCTTTGCAATTTTTCTTTAGAATCTCCCATAAGCACAGTATCATCAGCAAAAAGTAACTGTGTCAATTCCCATTTTGAATTTGATTCCCCATAATTTAATCCCACCCCTCTCCCAAACACCCTAGCATTTACTTCCTTTACAACCCCATCTATAAATATATTAAACAACCATGGTGACATTACACATCCCTGTCTAAGACCTACTTTTACCGGGAAGTAGTCTCCCTCTCTTCTACACACCCTAACCTGAGCCTCACTATCCTCATAAAAACTCTTTACAGCATTTAATAACTTACCACCTATTCCATATACTTGCAACATCTGCCACATTGCTCCTCTATCCACTCTATCATATGCCTTTTCTAAATCCATAAATGCAATAAAAACTTCCCTATCTTTATCTAAATACTGTTCACATATATGCTTCAATGTAAACACCTGATCTACACATCCCCTACCCACTCTAAAACCTCCTTGCTCATCCGCAATCCTACATTCTGTCTTACTTCTAATTCTTTCAATTATAACCCTACCGTACACTTTTCCTGGTATACTCAGTAAGCTTATTCCTCTATAATTTTTACAGTCTCTTTTGTCCCCTTTCCCTTTATATAAAGGGACTATACATGCTCTCTGCCAATCCCTAGGTACCTTCCCCTCTTTCATACATTTATTAAACAAAAGTACCAACCACTCCAACACTATATCCCCCCCTGCTTTTAACATTTCTGTCATGATCCCATCAGTTCCAGCTGCTTTACCCCCTTTCATTTTACGTAATGCCTCACGTACCTCCCCCACACTTACATTCTGCTCTTCTTCACTCCTAAAAGATGGTATACCTCCCTGACCAGTGCATGAAATTACTGCCTCTGTTTCTTCCTTAACATTTAAAAGTTCCTCAAAATATTCTCGCCATCTACCCAATACCTCCATCTCCCCATCTACTAACTCCCCTACTCTGTTTTTAACTGACAAATCCATATTTTCCCTAGGCTTTCTTAACTTGTTTAACTCACTCCAAAATTTTTTCTTATTTTCATTAAAATTTCTTGACAATGCCTCTCCCACTCTATCATCTGCTCTCCTGTATATATATTATAAAACAATCATAATAAACATTTGTTTACATTGTTTGTTTGTGTAAACAAGTTTTAGCAACATTATAATGATACGAGTGTTTTTGCTATAATTGTGTAACATTCAACGAGTGTATATTTGAACATTGCACAATAATTTGGTCTCACAGGCCACAAAAGTTATGTGAAAAAAAAACAAGAAACCATCGAATACAAGTAAATCAAAGTTTACCGGGTGAGCAGCAGTCGCCGCTCGCAGATCAATTTCAGCAAACTTCAGGACTCTATATCTCGGTAAGTACTGATGGGAAAATTTTTTTTTGGGACTAAAACAATCAGAAAAATAATCTTAACATTTTCATAAGAAAAAATAATTTTTTTTTTTCGAATATTTTGCGACACCAGGAGACACTTCAGGATTGGGCCCTTCGACAGTCAAAGGGTTAAAAACACTTAAAATTTTGGAGTTTCCAGACATAATGGAGAGACAGTGCTTACGGATCTCGCAGAGAATGTAAACAAACCGGGTGGGGCGTGGTGACCGTATTAGAAAGTCAGGTGGGGGGAGCCGTATAGGGAGTTTTGGTCATAATTTGAAATGACCGTATTAGCAAAACACCATAAAGTGGGGCCCTACTGTATACACGTTTCATTTTTCATTCATTCAACATTGGCGTGATAGGCCTGAGTCGCCTAGACATGAAAGAATGGATGTGCGCACTCAGTGTGCGCCGTATGAAAAAAATTGGGGACGCCTGGGTACAACATGCTCTTTTTTCTACAGAAAAAAAAAATTCTCAAAATATTCGGGGCGCTGTGCAGGTGAACATATATATACGTTTGGATCGTTTAAGGGTTAATGAAAATGTCTATACAGTGGACCCTCGGTTATCAGCCGTTCCTCTTATCAGCCAACTCAGTTATCGGCCAGTTTTTCAGCTTCCTGTCATCGGCCGTTATTTCGCTTATAGGCTGTATTGGATGCGTCAATCCACCAGCCGCTCGCGCGTTCCTGAGTCAGTGTGGCTGTCTCTGGGCAAGTGAGGAAGCTTCTGCTCATTCATCCAAACATGCTGCTATAATCCATTGTTTTTGGTGGTTATTGATTAAGTGCAACTGCAAAATAAATAACCATGGCCCCAAAGAAAGTTCCTAGTAAAGAATATGAGAAACATTATAGAATTCAAGGAAGGCAGGTATAGAGGCAGGGAGTGTAGCAGACATGCAGGAAATGTAGCAGGCATGCAGGAAATACAGCAGGCATGCAGAGAGTGTAGCAGGAAGGCAGGGAGTGTAGCAGGAAGGCAGCATTCATAAGTCAGTCTGGCTGCGTCTCTGGGTGAGTGAGCAAAACTCTGCGCATTCATCCAAACATTTCATTATAATCCATTGTTTTTTGTGGTTCTTTATTCAGCATAACTGCGAAATAAGCCACAGTATATAAAACCATGCAATGTTTACATGCGATTTATGTTTGATAATAATCAGTCTTGAGCACATTAAATGTCTTATTTTAGGTTAATATAGACATTTTCATTAATCCATCTATGATATTTTCTTCAAAATTATATAAGAAATACGTTACATAGCATATAAACTCAATAGCACATAAACATGCAACTGAGTGGAGAGTCAGGTGGAGAGTAAACATTACGTTTTCTCTGATTCAGCGTTAGAGAAAACTGTGAATCTGGGTCTCACTCAGTAACCGCCCTTCATATGTGTTTTTTTACAATTCTCAGCGTGAATTATTCATTACTTCTCTCTCTGTTTATGATGGCATCTGAAGGTAGTTGTTAGAAATTATTAAACTCAGTGAACATGGTAATAATATGGCTGTATAGTGTAGCCCAGGGGGAGCCACATACATGTACTCTACCTACATCTACCACTGCCTACACTGACTTCCTACAAATAAATACTACTCGCCTCTCACCCTACATCAACCCTTTGACTGTCGTGGCCGTATATATACATCTTACGAGGTACCGTGTTTGACGTATACTCATAAATTCTAGCGGCTTCAAATCAAGAAGGAGAAAGCTGGTAGGCCCACATGTGAGAGAATGGATCTGTGTGGTTAGTGTGCACCATATAAAAAAAAATCCTGGAGCACGCAGTGCACGAGAAAAAAAAAAAAACGACCGTTTTTTTTAATTAAAATGCCGACTTTGTGAACTATTTTCGTATAGTATTTATGGTTGTATTCTCGTTTTCTTGGTCTCATTTGATAGAATGGAAAACATTATAGAAATAGAGGTGATTTTGATTGATTTTACTATAAAAAGAACCTGGAAATGGAACTCAAAGTAGGGGAAATGTTTGATTTTTGCCGATGTTCAAAAGTAAACAAATGATGTCATTGTCCAATAAATGTCCAACTAGCCATTCTAATATGCAGTCATGAATGGGTTGATGTTATTTACACAATTATTACAGTATTGCAGTAGTCTGCATAATAGTAAATCTTCTATTTTTTGTTTGAATAAAAGTTCAAAATAGAAAGCAAGAGTAATATCAGAGGGGCCTGGAGACATGACTGATGAACAAAGAAAATGTTATTTTAGAGGCAGGAATGCCTGCATTGTTCATTCTGGACCTTATTTTGAAATTGCCATATTTTTTAATTTTCGTGAAATTGGTCAAATTGCAAATTTCTGACCACGTTATTGGGTAGTTGAAATTGGTAAATGGGCAGTTTCTTGTACTCAATCGATAGAAAAAATGGAGTTCTAAAGAAATAGCTATGAGTTTGGTCGACTGGAACAAAATAGGGCTCAAAGTGGGTGAAATCGCCGATTTGTAAATATCACCGAGGTCGCTAACTTCGCGAGAGCGTAATTCCGTCAGTTTTCCATCAGATTTCGTTTTTTTTGGTGTCATTACAATCGGGAAAAGATTCTCTATCATTTCATAAGAAAAAATATTTGTTTTGTTTTTTTTTTGAAATTTTGCGACACCAGGAGACACCTCAGGATTGGGGGTTGTGACAGCCAAGGGGTTAAGACTACAAACATTTTAAGGTAAGCAATGAATGTACTCAGTGTTTTCTGTAAGTAAAACTATAGTTAATCCTTAAAAAATGTATTTTTTGCTAATATTTTTGTGGATGTCTGAAACGGATTAACTGGATTTACATTAATTCTTATGGGAAATATTATTTCAGTTTTCAGCCATTTCGGTTTTAGGCTGACCTTCTGGAACAGAATATGAATATGACAATGTGCCCAAGAGTGATTATTATTAAATATACATCGCATATAAACACGTTTTTATATACTATGTAACGTGTTACTTATATAATTTTGAAGAAAATATCAGAGATGGACTAATGAAAATGTCTATATTAACCTAAAATAAGACATTTAATGTGTTCAAGAGTGATTTATTATGCATCCAATACGGCCGATCTCCGAAATAATGGCCAATAATCAGAATAGAATTTTGGCCAAAAAAGCGGGCAAAAACCAAACTGGCTGATATCCGGAACGGCCGATAACCGAGGGTCCACTATTATGGCCTGTGAGACCAATATAAGGCATACTGTATATATATTCACTTGTCGTATGCTACACAATAACCGCACAAACATTATCATTATATTGTTGACAAAACCTGTTTACACAAACCAACAATAAAAAAAAGTTATTACTATTGTTCTATAATACACATAGACACATATATAGTCGCTGGACACATTCATATAACTGCTACAGCTAGTGGAAGCTTGGTGTTGTTGTGGATATGCTGAGTCAGTGGCACGGCTGCTGTCACAATGATGCATTACACAACCAACATGCCATCTCCCCCAACAATCACACAGCCTTCCCCACCACCAACATGCAAATATATCACTGACTTTTTTGGGTTATCCTAGTAATCTACACATATGATGCTATGCTGTTTACACAAACCCACGCTGTCTTCCCCACCACAGATGCTCCCTTCCCCACTACCCATGCAGCTTCCCCACCACCCACATGCAAATAAGCCACTTTGTCTAACTTTTTTGGTGGAAGGTTGATAATTGTCTGGGTTTTCAGCACTATTTCTGGTATCCTGGGCATTACTTTCTGTCACATACTCCTCAAAACCATTAGATTCAACTTCAATCTGTGTTAGAACTATCACTTGGGAAGGTAAGGGTCCCAATTCACTGGAGAGTGAGGTATTCCTTACGACTTGGCTTGGTGACCAAGGCGCACTGAATTACCACTCCCACAATGCAATGCGGGTGCCCCGATTTTTGTCATACTGAGCACACTGACCACGCAGACCCATTCTCTCACATGCATGCCTACCAGCTTTCTCCCGCTAGATTTGAGGGCACTAGAATTTTGGCGTATTACGGGACTGACACTGGCTCTCAAGCCATAATACCAACCCTGAAAGGGTTAATATAACTGTACAATACCAATTATGGTGAATATTATTGCTTAATTATGAACATTTTCTACAGTTACTCTATGTAATACCATGTGTACACATTTTCTTTGGAGTTGAACAATAGAAAATTTCATTCTTTCCAACACTGACAAGCCAACTGGAAAAACATCTCATTTATGTTAATTTATTCTACTGTGGGGTGTATTTATCATGTTTATATGTTATGTAGCATGTTTATTATATAGTTTTGAAAAAAATATCAGAGGGATTAATTAAAATTTTTTTTTTTTTTTTCAACAAGTCGGCCGTTTCATACCGAGGCAGGGTGACCCAAAAAAGAAAGAAAATCCCCAAAAAGAAAATACTTTCATCATCATTCAACACTTTCACCACACTCGCACATTATCACTGTTTTTGCAGAGATGCTCAGAATACAACAGTTTAGAAGCATACACCTATAAAGATACACAACATATCCCTCCAAACTGCCAATATCCCAAACCCCTCCTTTAAAGTGCAGGCATTGTACTTCCCATTTCCAGGACTCAAGTCCGACTATATGAAAATAACCGGTTTCCCTGAATCCCTTCACTAAATATTACCCTGCTCACACTCCAACAGATCGTCAGGTCCCAAGTACCATTCGTCTCCAATCTAACACGCTTGCTGGAAGTCCAAGCCCCTTGCCCACAAAACCTCCTTTACCCCCTCTCTCCAACCCTTTCGAGGACGACCCCTACCCCGCCTTCCTTCCCCTATAGATTTACAGTGGACCCCCGCATAACGATTACCTCCGAATGCGACCAATTATGTAAGTGTATTTATGTAAGTGCGTTTGTATGTGTATGTTTGGGGGTCTGAAATGGACTAATCTACTTCACAATATTCCTTATGGGAACAAATTCGGTCAGTACTGGCACCTGAACGTACTTCTGGAGTGAAAAAATATCGTTAACCGGGGGTCCACTGTATATGCTTTCCATGTCATTCTACTTTGATCCATTCTCTCTAAATGACCAAACCACCTCAACAACCCCTCTTCTGCCCTCTGACTAATACTTTTATTAACTCCACACCTTTTCCTAATTTCCACACTCCGAATTTTCTGCATAATATTTACACCACACATTGCCCTTAAACAGGACATCTCCACTGCCTCCAACCATCTCCTCGCTGCTGCATTTACCACCCAAGCTTCACACCCATGTAAGAGTGTTGGTACTACTATACTTTCATACATTCCCTTCTTTGCCTCCAAAGATAACGTTTTTTGACTCCACATATACCTCAACGCACCACTCGCCTTTTTTCCCTCATCAATTCTATGATTAACCTCATCCTTCATAAATCCATCCGCTGACACGTTAACTCCCAAGTATCTGAAAACATTCACTTCTTCCATACTCCTCCTCCCCAATTTGATATCCAATTTTTCTTTATCTAAATCATTTGACACCCTCATCACCTTACTCTTTTCTATGTTCACTTTCAACTTTCTACCTTTACACACATTCCCAAACTCATCCACTAACCTTTGCAATTTTTCTTTAGAATCTCCCATAAGCACAGTATCATCAGCAAAAAGTAACTGTGTCAATTCCCATTTTGAATTTGATTCCCCAAAATTTAATCCCACCCCTCTCCCAAACACCCTAGCATTTACTTCCTTTACAACCCCATCTATAAATATATTAAACAACCATGGTGACATTACACATCCCTGTCTAAGACCTACTTTTACTGGGAAGTAGTCTCTCTCTCTTCTACACACTCTAACCTGAGCCTCACTATCCTCATAAAAACTCTTTACAGCATTTAATAACTTACCACCTATTCCATAAACTTGCAACATCTGCCACATTGCTCCTCTATCCACTCTATCATATGCCTTTTCTAAATCCATAAATGCAATAAAAACTTCCCTACCTTTATCTAAATACTGTTCACATATATGCTTCAATGTAAACACTTGATCTACACATTCCCTATCCACTCTGAAACCTCCTTCCTCATCCGCAATCCTACATTCTGTCTTACTTCTAATTCTTTCAATTATAACCCTACCGTACACTTTTCCTGGTATACTCAGTAAACTTATTCCTCTATAATTTTTACAGTCTCTTTTGTCCCCTTTCCCTTTATATAAAGGGACTATACATGCTCTCCGCCAATCCCTAGGTACCTTCCCCTCTTTCATACATTTATTAAACAAAAGTACCAACCACTCCAACACTATATCCCCCCCTGCTTTTAACATTTCTGTCATGATGCCATCAGTTCCAGTTTCTTTACCCCCTTTCATTTTACGTAAAGCCTCACGTACCTCCCCCACACTTACATTCTGCTCTTCTTCACTCCTAAAAGATGGTATACCTCCCTGACCAGTGCATGAAATTACTGCCTCTCTTTCTTCCTTAACATTTAAAAGTTCCTCAAAATATTCTCGCCATCTACCTAATACCGCCATCTCCCCATCTACTAACTCCCCTACTCTGTTTTTAACTGACAAATCCATACTTTCCCTAGGCTTTCTTAACTTGTTTAACTCACTCCAAAATTTTTTCTTATTTTCATTAAAATTTCTTGACAGTGCCTCTCCCACTCTATCATCTGCTCTCCTTTTGCACTCTCTCACCACTCTCTTTACCTTTCTTTTACTCTCCATATACTCTGCTCTTCTTATAACACTTCTGCTTTGTAAAAACCTCTCATAAGCTACCTTTTTCTCTTTTATCACACCCTTTACTTCATCATTCCACCAATCATTCCTCTTTCCTCCTGCCCCCACCCTCCTATAACCACAAACTTCTGCCCCACATTCTAATACTGCATTTTTAAAACTATTCCAACCCTCTTCAACCCTCCCCCCCACTACTCATCTTTGCACTAGCCCACCTTTCTGCCAATAGTCGCTTATATCTCACCCGAACTTCCTCCTCCCTTAGTTTATACACTTTCACCTCCCTCTTACTTGTTGTTGCCACCTTCCTCTTTTCCCATCTACCTCTTACTCTAACTGTAGCTACAACTAAATAATGATCCGATATATCAGTTGCCCCTCTATAAACATGTACATCCTGGAGCCTACCCATCAACCTTTTATCCACCAATACATAATCTAACAAACTACTTTCATTACGTACTACATCATACCTTGTATATTTATTTATCCTCTTTTTCATAAAATATGTTACTTATTACCAAATCTCTTTCTACACATAGCTCAATTAAAGGCTCCCCATTTACATTTACCCCTGGCACCCCAAATTTACCTACTACTCCCTCCATAACATTTTTACCCACTTTAGCATTGAAATCCCCAACCACCATTACTCTCACACTTGATTCAAAACTCCCCATGCATTCACTCAACATTTCCCAAAATCTCCCTCTCTCCTCTACACTTCTCTCTTCTCCAGGTGCATACACACTTATTATAACCCACTTTTCACATCCAATCTTTATTTTACTCCACATAATCCTTGAATTAATACATTTATAGTCCCTCTTTTCCTGCCATAGCTTATCCTTCAACATTATTGCTACTCCTCCTTTAGCTCTAACTCTATTTGAAACCCCTGACCTAATCCCATTTATTCCTCTCCACTGAAACTCTCCCACCCCCTTCAGCTTTGTTTCACTTAAAGCCAGGACATCCAGCTTCTTCTCATTCATAATATTCACAATCATCTCTTTCTTATCATCTGCACAACATCCACGCACATTCAGACTTCCCACTTTGACAATTTTCTTCTTCTTATTCTTAAATGTTTATATTAACATAATAAACAGCTATTGGAGGATAGATGGGCTAATGAGAGCATAGGCAATGGGGTCGAAGAGGTATGGGGTAGGTTTAAAAATGTAGTGTTAGAGTGTTCAGCAGAAGTTTGTGGTTACAGGAAAGTGGGTGCAGGAGGGAAGAGGAGCGATTGGTGGAATGATGATGTAAAGAGAGTAGTAAGGGAGAAAAAGTTAGCATATGAGAAGTTTTTACAAAGTAGAAGTGATGCAAGGAGGGAAGAGTATATGGAGAAAAAGAGAGAGGTTAAGAGAGTGGTGAAGCAATGTAAAAAGAGAGCAAATGAGAGAGTGGGTGAGATGTTATCAACAAATTTTGTTGAAAATAAGAAAAAGTTTTGGAGTGAGATTAACAAGTTAAGAAAGCCTAGAGAACAAATTGATTTGTCAGTTAAAAATAGGAGAGGAGAGTTATTAAATGGAGAGTTAGAGGTATTGGGAAGATGGAAGGAATATTTTGAGGAATTGTTAAATGTTGATGAAGATAGGGAAGCTGTGATTTCGTGTATAGGGCAAGGAGGAATAACATCTTGTAGGAGTGAGGAAGAGCCAGTTGTGAGTGTGGGGGAAGTTCGTGAGGCAGTAGGTAAAATGAAAGGGGGTAAGGCAGCCGGGATTGATGGGATAAAGATAGAAATGTTAAAAGCAGGTGGGGATATAGTTTTGGAGTGGTTGGTGCAATTATTTAATAAATGTATGGAAGAGGGTAAGGTACCTAGGGATTGGCAGAGAGCATGCATAGTTCCTTTGTATAAAGGCAAAGGGGATAAAAGAGAGTGCAAAAATTATAGGGGGATAAGTCTGTTGAGTGTACCTGGTAAAGTGTATGGTAGAGTTATAATTGAAAGAATTAAGAGTAAGACGGAGAATAGGATAGCAGATGAACAAGGAGGCTTTAGGAAAGGTAGGGGGTGTGTGGACCAGGTGTTTACAGTGAAACATATAAGTGAACAGTATTTAGATAAGGCTAAAGAGGTCTTTGTGGCATTTATGGATTTGGAAAAGGCGTATGACAGGGTGGATAGGGGGGCAATGTGGCAGATGTTGCAAGTGTATGGTGTAGGAGGTAGGTTACTGAAAGCAGTGAAGAGTTTTTACGAGGATAGTGAGGCTCAAGTTAGAGTATGTAGGAAAGAGGGAAATTTTTTCCCAGTAAAAGTAGGCCTTAGACAAGGATGTGTGATGTCACCGTGGTTGTTTAATATATTTATAGATGGGGTTGTAAGAGAAGTAAATGCGAGGGTCTTGGCAAGAGGCGTGGAGTTAAAAGATAAAGAATCACACACAAAGTGGGAGTTGTCACAGCTGCTCTTTGCTGATGACACTGTGCTCTTGGGAGATTCTGAAGAGAAGTTGCAGAGATTGGTGGATGAATTTGGTAGGGTGTGCAAAAGAAGAAAATTAAAGGTGAATACAGGAAAGAGTAAGGTTATGAGGATAACAAAAAGATTAGGTGATGAAAGATTGAATATCAGATTGGAGGGAGAGAGTATGGAGGAGGTGAACGTATTCAGATATTTGGGAGTGGACGTGTCAGCGGATGGGTCTATGAAAGATGAGGTGAATCATAGAATTGATGAGGGAAAAAGAGTGAGTGGTGCACTTAGGAGTCTGTGGAGACAAAGAACTTTGTCCTTGGAGGCAAAGAGGGGAATGTATGAGAGTATAGTTTTACCAACGCTCTTATATGGGTGTGAAGCGTGGGTGATGAATGTTGCAGCGAGGAGAAGGCTGGAGGCAGTGGAGATGTCATGTCTGAGGGCAATGTGTGGTGTGAATATAATGCAGAGAATTCGTAGTTTGGAAGTTAGGAGGAGGTGCGGGATTACCAAAACTGTTGTCCAGAGGGCTGAGGAAGGGTTGTTGAGGTGGTTCGGACATGTAGAGAGAATGGAGCGAAACAGAATAACTTCAAGAGTGTATCAGTCTGTAGTGGAAGGAAGGCGGGGTAGGGGTCGGCCTAGGAAGGGTTGGAGGGAGGGGGTAAAGGAGGTTTTGTGTGCGAGGGGCTTGGACTTCCAGCAGGCATGCGTGAGCGTGTTTGATAGGAGTGAATGGAGACAAATGGTTTTTAATACTTGACGTGCTGTTGGAGTGTGAGCAAAGTAACATTTATGAAGGGATTCAGGGAAACCGGCAGGCCGGACTTGAGTCCTGGAGATGGGAAGTACAGTGCCTGCACTCTGAAGGAGGGGTGTTAATGTTGCAGTTTAAAAACTGTAGTGTAAAGCACCCTTCTGGCAAGACAGTGATGGAGTGAATGATGGTGAAAGTTTTTCTTTTTCGGGCCACCCTGCCTTGGTGGGAATCGGCCGGTGTGATAATAAAAAAAAAATAAAAAAAAATATACAACATTTAATGCACCTCAGAGTGATTATTATTATTATTAATATGGCGTCTTCAAGACTAATAAGACACTCTTAGTGATTTTAATGTGTACCTGCACACCAGCATAGTGTAAGTTTATTTAGGTACAGGTACACATGAGTATAATCATCAGAGTACAGTGGAACCTCAGTTTACAAGTTTAATTCATTCCGTGACCTTGCTCATATCCCGATCTGTTCGTATGCTGAGTCAATTTTCCTCATTTAAATTAACTGAAATGCCATTAATCCATTCCAGCAGAATTCCTGTTCTGGGAGGCAGGACAAAAATACTTCAGTATGACACTAATATCAACTCTATGGCTTATCTATCATAATTCATCCAAAATGACATAATAAACAATATAAATAACATAGAAACCTGATATATACTCTAGAATGAATAAAATATGTCATGTGACAAGTGGTGGCGGCGATTCCCTACCTCAAGCGGCCGCCTTGTTGTGGGTCAGCAGGGAAGACCTCCTGCCATCCCCCAACACTCCCGCCACCACAGCCTATGTGTTCAGTTCCACTTCTCTCGTACAAGCTAGCTGTGTTTGTGAATTGTGTTTTGGTCTTTTAATTACCATATCTTGTATCTGCCAAGCTATCATGACACCCAGTAGGCATACCAGTGTGGCTAAATGACTGACTGACTTGACTGACTGACTGAATAGCATGACAATGAATGACTTGACTGACTTACTGAATGACTTAAAGTTATACAAGAATGGTATACAATACCGACAAGATGAAAATAAGACACATGTGCAACATCTGGGTATCTTTATTGTAGATGTTTCGCCACTGGGGAATCCCGCCTACCAGTGACTAAGCCCTCGTCTGCTACATGTCCCCTTTCCACCTGACATTAGAATATAAGCGCCAGGCTCCTTGCCTATGCTCCAGAACCTCCATGACTACGGTGCTCTTCGCAGCAACTCCAAGGCTGAGGGACTGATTACCTCATCTTCTGTATATAGTTCTGTCTTCAAATTATGTCCTGGAATTTGTATTGATAAAGCCACTGGATGGGGAAACGTCTACAATAAAGATACCCAGATGTTGTACATGTGTCTTATTTTCGACTTAAAGTTAGACTTTTTCACTGAAGAGGACCCTGAAATGGTGTCAAGAGTAGCTGATGCCTTACCATCAGTTGTATAATGTACAACAGGGTAAAACAGAACAGAAATCCATTACAGAATTTATGCACACTCTAATACAACCATCAACTTCAGTACCAGAACCTCTACAATCCCCCTCAATCCAGTAGGGCCACAGCATAACTCTCCACTTTCTTCACAATCATCGACAAGCACCAGCACCCACAATTTAAGTTAAGAAATACTATTATTTCTGTTGCAGGTATAGTCTTAAGCTGTAAAAACAACATAATACATCATGACACTGAACTACAATTATATATTCACTTTTACTTTTCTAAGATCTGGAGGTCAAAAAAAAAGTTGTTTGAGGGGGAAGCTCGCATCCTGAATTTTTGCTCGTATCCAGAAATAAAAAATTGACCGAGCGACTGCTCATATCCTGAAAAACTCGTATGGTGTGGCACTCGTAAGCCGAGGTTCCACTGTTACGAACTTAATTCATTCCAGAAGGCTGTTCGAGTGCCGATACTGAACGAATTTGTTCCCATAAGGAATAATGTAAATTAGATTAGTCCGTTTCAGTCCCCCAAAAATACACTTACATAATTGTTTGAGTTGGAAGCTGTTTGAAACTCGAGGTACCACTGCATATGGGTTCACACTGGTAGACTTGCAATTTTTTCAGAAATTTAATTTTATGCATTAATATTCACATGAATTAACTTTTAATTTCTTTGCATTAAATTAATATAGCAACTTAACCCTTCAGCTGAATGCTACCCAACCCATCTAAGGTCAGCCTAAATTAGTGCATCAAAAGAATTTTTACTATGCAAAACAGCATTTTCCAAATAAACCAAGTTGGCACACTTGACTTAAAAAAAAATTATGGCATATGTGGCTCAGTTGGTAGCACCCTCAGCACAGATGGAAACAGTTGACATGTTTCTTTACACCCATTGCCCATGTTCACCTAGTAGTAAGTAGGTACCTGGGTGTTAGTGGACTGGTGTGGGTGATTGTATACCTTTGACAGGATACAGCTGAAGTTGGATAAAAGCTCTCTGCTTGTAAATTAAAAATTGGGAGGAGGGGTGGCAAGAGGAGGAAGCAAGAAAACTAAAATACAAATGCTGTACTAAATATTCAAATTAATAAAAAGCATTGCAAAGGTTTAAATCCATCGTATTGTAGCTGTACACACACAAAAACTACCACATACTAATTTTCTGGTGAACACAAGTTAGTGTGCACATGAAAAAAAAAAAAAAGAGCAGGTGAGGGTGCACACAAATACACAGCTGACATGCAAGTGCCCAGGGAGTGAGCCCCTACAGATGCACGAGCTTCCCACCTGTTATATGCGCACCTGCCTCACAGACTCTCCTCCACAATCCTGCAAGGTGCACAGTGCACTTAAGTTTCTCCACTACTTCCTCCACCATCATCTAAACCTCCACCCAAGAAGAACCTAAATGAAAAATCCAACAGCCTACTTTTATCATCCTCATAGGGTTATCTTGTGAAGACAAGGGTAATGGGAGTGGAGGGTCACAGTTACAGTAACAAGGGAGGTGGGCTGCAGGGTGGGTGACTGGGAGGGTCATGACTGTATCAAGGGATAGACTGTCAGATTTTCTCTAAACACAATTAATCAGTTAAACTATAATATATAATAGTGTGTGTGTGTGTGCATATATATATATATATATATATATATATATATATATATATATATATATATATATATATATATATATATATATATATATATATATATTACATATGTCTATATATATAATGTCGTGCCGAATACGTAAAACTGGTCAATTAGCAAGAATTCATTTAAAATTAAGTCCTTTCTGAAATTTTCTCTTATACGTTTAAAGGTATATTTTTTCATTAATGCTGATGTAAAAACTTCTAATTTTGCACCAAAAGAATCTTAGAAAACTTACCTAACCTTATTATAACAAGAACAATTTATTTTAGCCTAACCCAACTAAATATATTTTAGATTTGTTTACAATAATTTAATACTAAACAAACACAGTGAAATATATTTTTTTCATTAGGTTCAGAATGATTTTGGCGAAATTATTGCATACACAAATTTTCGCTTGTCCTATATGGCAAGTTGAGCGTTGCTATTTAAGCCAAAATCGCAAGTTCTGCCTATTCGGCACGACGTGTGTGTGTATATATATATATATATATATATATATATATATATATATATATATGTATATATATATATATATATATATATATGTATATATATGTGTATATATATATGTGTATATATATATATGTATATATGCGTATATATATATGTATATATATATGTGTGTGTATATATATATGTATATATATATGTGTGTGTATATATATATGTATATATATATGTGTGTGTATATATATATGTATATATATATGTGTGTGTATATATATATGTATATATATATGTGTGTATATATATATGTATATATATATGTATATATGTATATATATATATATATATATATATATATATATATATATATATATATATATATACACATTATATACATATATGTATATATATATATGTATATATATGTGTATATATATATATGTATATATATATATGTATATATATATATATATATATATATATATATGTATATATATATATATATATGTATATATATATATATATTTATATATATATATATATATATATATATATGTATATTTATATATATATATATGTATATGTATATATATATATATATATATATATATATATATATATATATATATATATATATATATATATATATATATATATATATATATATATATATATATTTACCATTTTGGCAATATTTTAATTCACAAAACATTATGAACCTTAAAGTAAAATGCAATATATTACTGTTAACTTGCAGAACTTTTATAAATTCAATAAAATGTTTAAAATGCTGAAAGAAAAATTAACGAGGTAGAAAATTGCTGACATTGAGCATATATGTACTTAATTATAACACTGGTTATTCATCTACAGTACTTTAAATTAAATCAAATCTGGGTATTACAAGAATTCTACATCACATTATAATTTACTACAGTATAAGAAAAAAATTATTATCTACATTTCAAGATATTGTATGGTTAAGAAATATAATTAATAAGAATAAGACAAATCTAGAAGAAAGTCAGATGTAGAAAGAAACTCATTCTGGAACGGAAAGATTTGTTGAAGGTAGTTTACATATATTAAAGTTGACAATACAAAAAATAATTCATTCACATACTATTAATAAAAATGTATGATAACAGGTATGCAATGAACTTAGTAAATGAATTGACAGCAATACATTTACTCATGCTAACATAGAAAGTAACTTGCCTGACTATACACATTGCTAATCCTTAATGTCTAGTTTGGAATGTGAATATTTTCTAAGTTTTTGCTTTTTTTTATCTTGCTGAAAGAGGTAAGACATTAACTGATATGAGATTAAGTACCAAAGGATTTTAAAAAATTATTTATGTTCATATAATTTAAATGAATGCAGCAAATTTCTTATTCCATGTCATAATAACTGTTATAAATCTTTATTAATGATTCAGAAAGCTCTTTCTGTATTCTGGAAAAAATGCCAGTCATTAAGGAGTGATTATATCTCCTACACATTATTAAAATACCTAAAAAGCTAACAATATAAAGTACTTGTGGAATTCCAGCTAGTGATAAGATTTCCCTTCCCAGTACACAAACCACTATACAGGTTGGCCATCACTAATCCAGCATCACTGGGACCTGTAGTGTGCCGGATTAGTGAGTCTGCCGGATTACAGAGTGGTTAGGTTAGAATACACTTACTTAACCTATCAGAAGAGACTCTTTCTCCTCCACTGGCTTGCTGCTGTGGATTTACAACCATCTGCACAATTTCTGAGTCAGTATAATGATGAAATTTGAGTCAGTATAACAATTTGAGTTAGTATTATGATGAAATTTGAAATTATGCCAGCCAGATTTCTGATGGAACCGGATAGGGGAGGGGCTGGGTTTGATTGGTGTCAAGGGGTATGGGAGTTATTTCTTGAGTAGCTTTAGGTAGATGTCGTTTTGATAAGGACCTGCCTCGTATGGGCCAGTAGGCCTTCTGCAGTGTTCCTACATTCTTATGTTCTTATAACTGATTGCTGGATTAGTGATGGCCGACCTGTACCACCATTTCTTTTCATGTATCTGGTTATGGCACAGTGCTTACTTAGCATGTAGCCTTGGCAAATTTTCAGACCAACTTTAATTGCAGCACTAAAATACAGTGGACTCCCGCATAACGATTACCTCCGAATGCGACCAATTATGTAAGTGTATTTATGTAAGTGCATTTGTACGTGTATGTTTGGGGGTCTGAAATGGACTAATCTACTTCATAATATTCCTTATAGGAACAAATTCGGTCAGTACTGGCACCTGAACATACTTCTGGAGTGAAAAAATATCGTTAACCGGGGGTCCACTGTAATGTATAGTACTGTGTACATGTTCCACAATTATTTATTTAAAAAGTATATTTTGTTAAAAGTAAGTGAGCGAGAGAGAGAGAGAGAGAGAGTGAGAGAGAGAGTGAGAGAGTGAGTGAGAGTGAGTGAGAGTGAGTGAAAGTGAGTGAGAGTGAGTGAAAGTGAGTGAGAGTGAGTGAGAGAGTGAGTGAGTGAGTGAGTGAGTGAGTGAGTGAGTGAGTGTGTGTGTGTGTGTGTGTGTGTGTGTGTGTGTGTGTGTGTGTGTGTGTGTGTGTGTGTGTGTGTGTGTGTGTGTGTGTGTGTGTGTGTGTGTGTGTATGTGTGTGTGTGTGTGTGTGTGTGTGTGTATGTGTGAGCGTGTGCGTGTGTGTGTATGTACTCTCCTATTTGTGGTTGCAGGGGTCGAGACTCAGCTCCTGGCTCTGCCTCTTCACTGACCACTATTGGGTCCTCTCTCTCCCTGCTCCATGAGCTTTATCATACCTCATCTTAAAACTATGTATGGTTCCTGCCTCTACTACATCACTTGCCAGACTATTCCACTTCCTGACAACTTTATGGCTGAAGAAATACTTCCTAACATCCCTTCGACTTAACTGAGTCTTCAACTTCCAATTGTGACCCCTTGTTTCTGTGTTCCATCTCTGGAACATCCTGTCTCTGTCCACCTTATCTATTCCTTGCAAGATTTTGTATGTTGTTATCACGTCTCCCCTAACCCCCCTCCTTCGTCAGATATTACCCTTAGCTCTGGAACTAATCTTATTGCAAACCTTTGCACTTTCTCTAATTTCTTGACATGCTTGACCAGGTGTGGGTTCCAAGTTGGTGCTGCATACTCCAGCCTGGCGTACACAGTGTATAGAGTCTTGAACGATTCCTTACTGAGGTATCAGAATGCTATTCTTAAGTTTGCCAGGCACCCATATGCTGCAGCTGTTATCTGGTTAATGTGTGCTTCCAGAGACATGCTTGGTATTATACTCGCCCCAAGATCTTTCTCCTGGAGTGAGATCTGCAGCCACCTAGCCTATACTCTGTCTGCGGTCTTCTTTGCCCTTCCCCGATCTTCATGACCTTGCATTTGGTGGGGTTAAATTCTAGGAGCCAGTTGCTAGACCACGTGTCCAGAATGTCCAGGTCTCTTTGTAGTCCTGCCTGATCCTCATCCGATTTAATTCTCCTCATTAACTTCACATCATCTGCAAACAGGGACACTTCTAAGTCTATCCTTTCCATCATGTCATTCACATATACCAAAAATAGCACTGGTCCTAGGACAGACCCCTGTGGAACCCCACTCGTCACTGGCGCCCACTATGATACCTCATCACATACCATGACTCACTGTTGCCTCCCTGTCAAGTATTCTCTAATCCACTGAAGTGCCCTTCCTGTTATACATGCCTGATCCTCTAGCTTATGCACTAATCTCTTGTGAGGAACTGTGTTGAAGGCATTCTTGCAGTCCAAGAAAATGCAATCAACCCACCCCTCTCTTTTGTATTTTACTTCTGTTACCTTGTCATAAAAGTCATAAAACTCCAGTAGGTATGTGACACAGGATTTACCTTCCATGAATCAGTGCTGACTTTCGTTTATAATCTTGTTCCATTCCAGGTGCTCCACCACTCTCCTCCTGATAATCTTCTCCATGACTCTGCATACTATAAATGTCAGTGACACTGGTCTATAATTTAGTGCTTCATTTCTGTCTCCTTTCTTAAAGGTGGGGACTACATTTGTTGTCTTCCATACTTCAGGTAGTTGCCCAGTTTCAAGGGATGTGTTGAAAATTGTGGTTAGTGGCACACACAGCATCTCTGCTCCCTCTCTAAGGACCCATGGAGAGATGGTGTGTGTGTGTATGTGTGTGTATGTGTGTGTACTCACCTAATTGTACTCACCTAATTGTGGTTGCAGGGGTCGAGACTCAGCTCCTGGCCCCGCCTCTTCACTGATCGCTACTGGGTCCTCTCTCTCTCTGCTTCCTGAGCTTTGTCATACCTCTTCTTGAAACTATGTATGGTTCCTGCCTCCACTACTTCACTTGCTAGGCTATTCCACTTGCTGACAACTCTATGACTGAAGAAATACTTCCTAACGTCCCTGTGACTCGTCTGAATCTTCAGCTTCCAGTTGTGACCCCTTGTCCCTGTGTCCCCTCTCTGGAACATCCTATCTCTGTCCACCTTGTCTATTCCCCGCAGTATCTTGTATGTCGTTATCATGTCTCCCCTGACCCTTTTGTCCTCCAGTGTCATCAGTCCGATTTCTCTTAACCTTTCCTCGTACGACATTCCCTTGAGCTCTGGGACTAGCCTTGTTGCAAACCTTTGTACTTTCTCTAACTTCTTGACGTGCTTGACCAGGTGTGGGTTCCAGACTGGTGCTGCATACTCCAGTATGGGCCTAACATACACAGTGTACAGTGTCTTGAACGATTCCTTATTAAGGTATCGGAACGCTATTCTCAGGTTTGCCAGGCGCCCGAATGCTGCAGCGGTTATTTGGTTGATGTGTGCCTCCGGTGATGTGCTCGGTGTTATGGTCACCCCAAGGTCTTTCTCCCTGAGTGAGGTCTGTAGTCTTTGTCCACCTAGCCTATACTCTGTCTGCGGTCTTCTTTGCCCCTCCCCAATCTTCATGACTTTGCATTTGGCTGGATTGAATTCGAGAAGCCAGTTACTGGACCACATGTCCAGCCTGTCCAGGTCTCTTTGCAGTCCTGCCTCTCCTCGTCCGATTTAATTCTTCTCATCAACTTCACGTCATCTGCGAACAGGGACACTTCAGAGTCTATTCCTTCCATCATGTCGTTCACATATATCAAAAATAGCACTGGTCCTAGAATTGACCCCTGTGATACCTCTTCACGTACCATGACTCATTGCTGCCTCCCTGTCAGGTATTCCCTTATCCATTGCAGTGCCCTCCCTTTTACATATGCCTGATCCTCCAGCTTCTGCACTAATCTCTTGTGGGGAACTGTGTCAAAGGCCTTCCTGCAGTCTAGGAAAACGCAATCTACCCACCCCTCTCTCTCATGTCTTACTTCTGTTACCTTGTCATAAAACTCCAGGAGGTTTGTGATACAAGATTTGCCTTCCATGAACCCATGCTGGTTTTCATTTATAATCTTGTTCCTTTCCAGGTGTTCGACCACTCTCCTCCTGATAATCTTCTCCATGACTTTGCACACAATACATGTCAGAGACACAGGTCTGTAGTTTAGTGCCTCGTTTCTGTTTCCTTTCTTAAATATGGGGACTACATTAGCTGTCTTCCATTTCTCAGGTAGTTGCCCAGTTTCAAGGGATGTGTTGAAGATTGTGGTTAGAGGCACGCACAGCATCTCTGCTCCTTCTCTAAGGACCCGTGGGGAGACGTTGTCCGGTCCCATCGCCTTTGAGGTGTCAAGGTCACTTAAGAGCTTCTTCACCTCCTCCTCAGTTGTTCGTATGTCATCCAACACTTGTTGGTATATTCCCTCTTGATGTTCCCTTCTGTGCTGTCTTCCCACAGCCCTTCCTGTCTCTACTGTAAAAACTTCCTTAAATCTCCTGTTCAGCTCCTCACATACCTCCTGATCATTTCTTATGAGTTCTCCACCTTCTGTCCTTAATCTGATCACCTGGTCTTTGACTGTTGTCTTCCTCCTGATGTGGCTATACAACAGTTTCGGGTCAGTCTTGATTCTCGATGCTATGTCATTTTCATACTGTCGCTGGGCCCCCCTCCTTACCTGTGCGTACTCATTCCTGGCTCTGCGACTGATCTCCCTATTTTCGTGTGTTCTCTGCCTTCTGTACTTTTTCCATTCTCTATTGCACTTTGTTTTTGCCTCCTTACACCGTCGGGTAAACCAGGGGCTCATTCTGGTCTTCCCGTTGTTACTGTTGCCCTTGGGAATAAACCTTTCCACTGCCTCCTTGCATTTTGTTGTTACATATTCCATCATTTCATTTACTGGCTTTCCTGCCAGTTCTCTGTCCCACTGGACCTCCCGCAGGAAGTTCTTCAACCCTATGTAGTCCCCTCTTTTATAGTCAGGCTTTTCCCATTCAACTCCTGTTATTCTCTCCACTTGCAGCTCTACTATGTATTCAAAGCACAGAACCACGTGGTTGCTAGCTCCTAGGGGACTCTCATACTTGATGTCCTCAATGTCTGAGCTGCCCAGGGTGAACACAAGGTCCAATCTTGCTGGTTCATCCTCCCCTCTCACTCTGGTAGTGTCCTTAACATGTTGGTGCATGAGGTTTTCCAGCACCACGTCCAACATCCTGGCTCTCCATGTTTCGGGACCCCCATGTGGCTCCAGGTTTTCCCAATCTCCCTGTGGTTGAAATCCCCCATAACCAGCAACTTTGCTCTGCTGGAGTGAGCTCTTCTTGCCACCTCAGCAAGTGTGTCCACCATTGCTCTGTTGCTCTCTTCATATTCCTCTCTTGGCCTCCTGCAGTTCTGTGGTGGATTATACATCACTGCAATGACCACTTTGTGTTCCCCAGACTGAAGTGTACCTGCTATGTAGTCTCTTTCTCCCGTCTCATCTATTCCTTCCATTTTCTCGAATTTCCATCTGTTTTTTATGAGCAGAGCAACCCCACCTCCCCCCCTGCCCCTTCTATCTTTCCTCATGATCTGGTATCCTGGTGGGAAGATTGCATCTGTTATTGTCTCCGTGAGTTTTGTTTCTGTAACTGCTATGATGTCTGGGGACTTCTCATTGATTCTTTCTTGCCATTCCTCATGTTTATTCGTTAATCCATCTGCATTTATGTACCAAACCTTCAACTTCTGTTCTAATACTGTAACTGTGGTGCGGGGGTGGAAACAGAGGGATCGGTGTGTGATGGTTGGTTTGGATTGTTCAGTTGCCTTGGGGGTGTCGTGGCTGGAGTCCTTCTGCAGGTGTTTCTGGGGGGTGCGCTTGTCCTTCCATTTGATCCTGGGTTATTCTGCTCTCCTTTTTCATTTCCTCCCATTTCTCCTTTCATTTTTGAACTCTCTCTTTCATTGTCTTCCTTTCGTCCTGTGTTCTGTCTCGATTGAGGTGCACACTCCGGAACTCCTGCTTGCCTCTCAGCCGTGCTTTCTCCTGCAGGATCATGGTTCGGGTTGATTCTGCCTTGAAAATTACTTTGAGAGGCCGATTCCTTTTCTTTGTGAACCACCCAATTCTCCGAAAATTTGCCACCTGGGTCATGTCCCCCTCGCCTATCACCTTCATGATATCTTCAATCGCTTTTTTCTCCTCCTGCTTTCTTTCATCTTAAGTTTCCCCTTTAGCTTCATCTAGCCCATAGACAAACACGGATCTCTCCCTTTCCACCTCCCACTGTGACTCCCATTGCATCCTCTGATGTGTTTTAGTTCCTTCCCGTGGAGTGTTCCTTCCTTCAGTCCCTTCCCTAGTTATGGCCCCTATGCTTCTTGGTTTATCCTTCCTGCTCACCTGCTCCTGGCCCCCACAGGTATCTGGTAAGGTCCTTGCACATGTCCTAGTTCCTTCAATGTCTTCCAACCTCTCATTCTGTCCTAGTGTGCTCCCTGTCTTTGTTTTGGCCCCATGTGGGTTTGACAGGACCTCTGCATACAGTTTAGTTTCCATGCTTCCTTCAGACCTGTTGTCTGTGTTTGATGTAGCCATTGCCGATGCTACTTCTGTAATATCTTTGTCATTGTGCTGTTTCAGATGTCTCAGCTCCTCTTCTAATCTCTCTATCTTGATTTCTGCTGCTGTGGCCTGTTGCTTCCACCTTCTGCATTCTGCTGCTAACCTCTCTTCCATCTTCCTTTCCAGCTCATCTAGTCTCCTTCCCCAGTCTTCCTCCCTTTTTTTGAGCTCTACCTCCCATTCCTCCCTCCCAGATTCGTCCTTGGAGCCCCTTGTCCTCATCCTGGTTAGGGGGAGGGGAATAGATGGTTAGGAGAGGGGATGGATGGTTGTGGGGGAGGGGGAGGATGGTTATTGGAGGGGTAGAGATAGTTGGGGGAGGGGGTTAGATGGTTTGGGGGAGAGAGGGGATGGATGGTTATGGGGGAGGGGGAGGATGGTTATTGGAGGGAGGGAGGTAGTTGGGGGGGGTTAGACTGTGGGGGGCGGGGTTAGGTGGTTTGGGGGAGGGGTAGGTGGCTATGGTGAGCTGGTTAGGGAAGGGGGAGAGGTGGTTAGGAGGGTACGTGTGTGTGTGTGTGTGTGTGGGGGTGTGTGTGTGTGTGTGTGTGTGTGTGTGTGTGTGTGTGTGTGTGTGTGTGTCTGTGTGTGTGTGTGTCTGTGTGTGTGTGTGTGTGTGTGTGTGTGTGTGTGTGTGTGTGTGTGTGTGTGTGTGTGTGTGTGTGTGTGTGTGTGTGTGTGTGTGTGTGTCTGTGTGTGTGTGTGTGTGTGTGTGTCATGGATCTTAATCAGCTGATGTCCCATTCATGGTAAAGTCTCTGCTGACCTTCTAGACCTATGCAAGTGTTGTTTGATCTAATCAGAACTGGTGTAAGACATTTAAATTTGAAAGTGTTAGCCATGTTGACACTAACAGTGCTCTTTTCTGTCATGTTAGATATCAGTCATCCTATGAACTGGTCTTCTGCCCAAACTATATACCTTTCTAGTCTTTATAGACACTTTCTTGCTACGACTCACAAAATCATAATGACACGATTGCAAACAAACCATGGTATGGGCAGGGATTGAACTCGCGGCAAGTGAGTTGTAAAACTCCAGACCAACGCATTAGCTCATACTATGGTTTGTTTCCAATTGAGTCATTACAATTTCGTGAGTCATGATGACGGCTTTGAGGGGACTCGAGCTAAAGTTTGTCATGGCCACACCTAGCGGGAGATTCATCTTAAAAATTTGCATTTGTGGTCACAGTGGTGCTTATGCTAACCTTCCTATGGTGTATAAATATACCTAGTTAATAACACAAAAAAAAAGGCACAATACTGTGACTGGAACGATACACGAATAACCCGCACATAAAAGAGAGGAGCTTACAATGATGTTTCGGTTCAACTTGAACCATTTACAAAGTCACACTAACAAAAAGGAGAGAAAGAGGGAGTATATATAGGCCAGCAGACAGGGATGGGACAAGAGAGGTAGTGGTGGAGGTAGCAGTAGTAGTAGTGGAGCCAGTCAAATACTAAGAAAGAGGAGTACTGCAAGGGAGCTAGAGGTGCACAGAGGGTAGGAGCAAGAACACAGAGGGGAGAAAAATAATAAAGGATAAATACCCAAGGCAGTAGAAAGAAAATCCAAAGGAGAAAGAGTAGAGAGGAAAGGGATAGAGGGAGAAGGGGAAAAAAGAATCAGGTTAAGTCATGGGTGTACTGAAGTTTGGACTTAACCTGATTCTTTTTTTCCCTTATCCCTCTTCCCCTTTCCTCTCTCCTCTTTCTCCTTTGGGTTTTCTTTCTGCTTTCTGCCTCCTCTCCTTACCTTTCTCCCTTTCCTGTATTTTGACTGCCTTTCTCGTCTCCTGCCTTGGTGGGTTGTCCTATGGGGGTACAGTCCCATAGATTTTTGTCCTATGCCCCTGGGCCAGTAGCTCTCCTACAGTACTCCTCTGTTCTCTTGTTCTTATTTACTACCACCACAACTACTACTATTTTTTCATTACAACTACACTCCCTGCCATTATTTTTTCTCTAGGTTTCCACTCCTACTACTACTTTTTCATTTCTACCTCTACCACTGCTGTATTACTACTTTTTCAACTTTCAATACTACTAATACCACTACCACTACTACAACTCCATTCTTCTCCCTCCTCCCATTCTGATTTCCATCTTTATTTGCCTTGTTTCCTATTCAGTTGTGACTGTTCCTACTAACTCTTTCACTACTACTTCACCATTATGACTACTACCACTGCTGCTACCTTTACTACTACAAGCACCACTGCTGCTACCTGTAATACTACTACTACTACTACTGTACAGTAAAACCTCTCATTAATGAATTTCAGCAATTTTGGACAAAAACTGCTGGACAAATGCTGTAATTATTGGACAAATGGTCAAAAGTCCATAATTCTGCATTTTGTCTGTATTGACAGCATCTGGTTGTCTTCCGAAGTACTGGGGTATGTTGCTTGTCCAACATGGACAAGTAAAGAGGAGCATTACATCTCTGATTCATAATTAAAGTTATTCCGAGTCACCACTATTGATCACAGCAGTTTACATCTCATCTCTCCACCACAAAATGATAAGCAAAATTACTGTAAATTACGCAAGTACTATAAAATTACTATACCAGTTCTGTATGGTTGTACTTCAGGTTACAGTATACATATTCTTTGTGTCTGGGTATCTTCTGCCTCAGTAGATCAAGTCCACTACTTAGGAAGACAACTGGACAATCATGTTATCATGAAATATTAATTTCATGATTCAGGAGTTGTGAACAATCAGTACTATTATCATATACCCCCTCCTTCCTATTAGTCCATTAATGAGAGGTTTCACTGTATTTTTGCTGTTGTTCTATGCCCTTCACCAACACTACTACTATTACCTCTCCCCCCACATCCCCCATCCCTCTCATATACGTATATATTCTGGTCTCCTCTCCTCGCTTCAGTGTGCCATGTCAATGGTCCAAATCAGACCAAAACATCATCCATACTTTCCTAACTGCAGGTTATTGTTATTTACAGTGGTTATGATCACTTTAGTGCAGGCAAGAAAGCAAGGGCTTTAAATACTTGATATAAACATAGATATGCACATGCCCAGCATCACTTAACCTAACTGTAATGGCACCTGACCTGACCTAGTGGCACCTAATCTGACTGGGTGGCACCTGATAAGTCTTAGCAGTGTCTGACCCAACCTGATGATACCTGCCCATCTTCAAATGCTTCACATATACAATAATGTATTCTATGTACTTGGTAAAGCTCCCAGAGAGCAAACAGTAGTGTTACTAGTGTTTCATTGCTGTAAGACTTTTTTTTTTTTTTAACCACAAAATAGGTATGTTGAAATTATGTACTGTAAATTGCATTTCAGACAAAATAAAGTGTAAAACTGACACACTAATGTTCAATTTTACAATTTACCTCTATAAACTGTACAATTATTAAAGTGCATTTTCAAAGTACATGTTGTGGTCTTAGATGCACATATGGCAGTACACAGCAATGCTCTCAGCTGTTCCAGCACTAATTTGTGTTCATACATTCAAATATCTGCCAATTTCTTCTACACATATTTTTTTGGACACTGCTTGCAAGAGAGAAAATAAACACCTATATAGTTCTGATACTCAAATTCATCTCTCAGAACGAATAGATGATACCACAGACATTTTTCACTTGCTGGCCAGGATACAAAATGTAGTTACCAGCATCAAATATGAAGCGTTATACTTTCAAAGCCTGACCTGAAGCCAAACTTCTTTGCTGACAGCCTCACTAACCAGGCTGTTGCTGCCAGTGGCTCACATAAAAATTACGATCTTCCTGATCTGGCACTTTTTTGATGGTAGTGGCACAGTTTCATTCTCTACACTTCTATCATTATTCCAACAATATTTCCTCTATATGCCGGATGAAGAGTCTTGGACCATGGATGTTGATACAGGTTATCCAGTTATGCCTATCACAGCTATGCTTTTCCCAGAGTTTACTCTGTACTTCCATATCTATTATGCTGATAAATTATATCACTATATGCATTACATTTTTGTTTCTGTTATACTGTTTTAGATTGAAACTATCAAAATTTGATGTAAAAATATACATAATTTAAGATAACTTACACATCATCTTGATGATCTGCTCCTCCCTCCTCAGCAACCAGAAGCTCATATTCTTCAGCAGCGTAACGATCCCAGTCAGATACCTGAAGAAACTAGTATAGGTCAAACACATGGTACTACAGTAAATAGGAATGACACAATACCAAATTTATTTTGGCTGATACCAATACTGTCAAGATTAGCAGATGCCCACTGATAACATCAAAATCAGTTGATACCCAATGATATCTATGCTGATACTCAATTAAGTCAATACCAATACAGTAGGGCCCCACTTATACAGCAGGTTAGGTTCCAGGCTAACGCCGTAAAGCAGAAATCGCCGTAAAGTGGAACACCCTTTTTTTTTCCTTATAAATGCATACAAATACTAGATAACAAGTTTACACTAACATATATTAAGTTAGCAATAGAACTAGGTATCAAAAAACAATAAAAAAGTACAATACATACATAGTGCACTCCTTACTTACCTTAAAATATTTATAGTCTTAATCTAGGGTGAGATGAGTAGTATTTATTGTAAGAAATCAAGTGTGGTATGTATGGTAGTCAGCCGGGCTACCATACCAGGCCACCCCACCTACATATAATATTCTATTACATTTATTTATTTATTTATTTTATGTCTTTGCAAACAGTACATTGAGAATTTATATTTACAATAGTGGGTTGCAATGCAAAGAGAGCCTCTATTATGTCTATGCATCCCAGAGCGATAAAATGCACATGCAGTTTACTTATTACTTACCTTAAAATATTTGTAGTCTTAATCTAGGGTGGGATGAGTAGTATTTATTATAAGAAATTAAGTGTGGTATGTATGGAAGTCAGCCAGGCTACCACATACTAGGTCATTCCACCCACACATACTATTCTTTGATGTTTAACCCTTAAACAGTCCAAACAGATCGACGTTCAAATACGTAGTGCTCCAAATGTAGATTTACGTTTTTTTACATATTTTCGAACATAACAAAAAACCACATGTAGATAAAAGTTTTTTTTACACATTTTCAAATGAAAAAAAAAAGATGATCTATATTTTGTTACATACTTTCAAATGTTGCAAAAACGTATATATACGTTTGGACCATTTAAGGGTTAAGTATCCCAGAGCGACAGAATGCATATACAGGTCTCCGTCAACATTCGCGAGGGTTAGGGGATCAAGAGCCTCGCGAATGTTGAAAAACTGTGAATGTTTGGTGCCCCAATATATTGTAGGGTAATATATTACAATACTGCTTCCTTAACTTGTTGAACCATGAATAATCATAAAATACATGAAAACGTCGTAAATTGTACTAAATACATGTATATACATGTTATGCTTTAATAACGTATGTTATTTAATAACATGTATGCTAATAACATGTATGTTATTAAATACCACTGCCTCCACCACTGTGAGTCCCTACTACCCTCCCACTGACCCCCGCAACTGGCAGCCAGCCCTCCCACCACTCAGTGTGGTGAGTGTTTTGTTTGTTCATTATTTGCTATTAAACTACAGAATAAATAATGTAAACCCATTCATGACTGCATATTGGAATGGCTATTAGGAAAGGTATTAGACAGTGACATCATGTGTTTACTCTTGAACACAGCAAAGAATCAAACATTTCTGCTATTGCTAATAATAACAATAGTAATAATAATAATAATAATAATAATAATAATAATAATAATAATAATAATAATAATAATAATAAATACGATAATTGAAGAAGGAAATTGTACAAAAATACAAGGGAGTGGTTGACACATCGTCAGTGTGACTTTGTTTATGCTGGAGTGAACATTAGTCTCCCTGCTCTTCCAAACATTTCACAATAATTCAGCGGTTGAGGCAGTGGTATTTAATAACATATATGTTATAAATAATAATAGTACATGTTATTATTAATAACATGTATTATTATTAACATGTATGTATTTAATAACATATATGTTATAAATAATAACAGTACGTATTATTAATAACATGTATTATTATTAACATGTACATGTATGTTATTAAATACCATTGCCTCAATCACTGCCTCTACCACTCCAGTCACACTCAATCTACAAGCACCAAACACAATGCATTATTGTGAAATGTTTGGAAGAGCAGGGAGACCAATGTTCACTCCAGCATAAACAAAGTCACACTGACGATGTGTCAACCACTCCCTCGTATTTTTGTACAATTTCCTTCTTCAATTATATCATATTTATTATTATTATTATTATTCTTATTACTGTTATTATTAGCTGTAGCAGAAATGTTTAATTCTTTGCAGTGTTCAAAAGTAAACACATGATGTCACCGTCTAATACCTGTCCGAATAGCCATTCCAATAGCAATCATGAATGGGTTTACATTATTTATACTGTAGTTTAATAGCAAATAATGAACAAACAAAACACTCACCACACTGAGTGGTGGGAGGGCTGGCTGCCAGTTGCGGGGGTCGGAGGGAGGGTAGTAGGGACTCGCAGGTGGCGGGAAACTTAAATATGATTTGGCGGCTGGGAATTTGGCGGTTGGGAATTCGCGAATGTGTGAAGCCCGTGAAAGTTGAAAACGTGAATGTTGAGGGAGACCTGTACAGTTCACTCATTACTTACCTTAACCCTTTCAGGGTCCGTCCCGTAGATCTACGGCTTTGCGTTCAGTGTCCAAACCGTAGATCTACGTCATGAGCTCAGCTCACTCTGATAAACTGTGAGTGGTACACTTGGGCCTAGATATGAGAGAATACATCTATGTGGTATGTGTGCACCACATAAAACAAATCCTGCAGCACACTGTGTATAATGAGAGAAAAAAAACTGAAACCAAGATTTTCGATTAAAACAGCAACTTTGCAGTGTTTTTTCGTATGTTTTGTATAGTTGTATTTGCAATTTCTTGGTCTCATTTGATAGAATGGAAGACATATTACAGAAATAGAGATGATTTTGATTGGTTTTAGCACCGGAAATGGCTTGAAACTGAACTCAAAGTAGCGGAAATGTTAAATTTTTGTCGATGTTCAAGAGTAAACAAACGACCTCACACGTCTAATACATGCCAGCTGGTGGATCTAATACACATTCACAAATGTGGTGATGATATTTATACAATTATTACAATATTGCATAACAGTAAATCTTCTATTTTTTGGTGTGAATAAAAATTCATTATGTAAATAAAAAATAAAAATGGGATTTATTTGTAAAGCCTCAAAACGTAACTAATGAACCGAGGAAATGTTAGTTTAGTGCCAGGAATGCCTACAGTGTTTATTCTGGATGCTATTTTGAAATTGGAATATTTTGAACTTTGTGTTAAATTGGCTAAATAACCAATTTCCAATCACTTTATTTTGTAGTTGAAACAGTTGACTTGGCGATTTCTTGTGCTCAATCGATAGAATAGAAGTAATACTAGTAAAATAGCTAAGAATTTGGTCGACTGGAATGATATAATTGGCCTAAAATGGAAGTCAAAGTCGGCAAAATCGCCGATTCGTAAATATCGCTGACACATCAAAATTCGCGAGAGCATAATTTTGTCAATTTTCCATCAAATTTTGTACTTTTTGTTTTATTACCTTCACAAAAAGATTCTCTACCATTTCATAAGAAAAAATAAATTTTTTTTTTGGAAAATTCTTGGACACTGGTGCGTGACTTCAGATTTTGGCCTTGGACCCTGAAAGGGTTAAAATATTTGTAGTCTTAATGTAGGGTCAAGGGTGAGTAAACGAGATAAAACAAATAAATGAGAGAGAGAGAGAGAGAGAGAGAGTACATGTATATGAGGGAGGACAGGCGCAGAGTTACGTAAACAAACCAAGCAAACGTAAGTTTTGTAAACGAAGTACACACGTCTGGTTTGTGTACAAGTTCTCTCTACGTTGATACGGTAGAATAAATAAAGAAGAACACTCCCATTCTCATGTAACACCATTTTTAGAAGAAACGACACTCTGAGTGAAGGCAATGGAAATAAGTCACTCTGTCTGACTTTTTTGGGTTATCCTAGGCTCTCTACACATATGCTGTTATATATGATAATTTATGTAACTGCATTTGTGTATACCTGAATAAACGTACTTACATACATACAATAGGAATAATTTTCTACAGTTATCCCCAGTAACACATTTTCTCTTATGTTAGACTAGAGAAAATGTTATTCTTGCCGTCACTTGTACAAGTTATCTGGCTACAACATCTCATATTTATGTTTATTTATTCTATTGTGGGGTGTATTTATCATCTTTATATATGTATCGTGTTTATTATATAATTTTCGAAAAAAAAATATGTGTATGTGTATGTTAACGTAATATATGACATTTAATTAGACTCGGTGAACATTATTATTTCTAATATGCCGTCACTTGTGCAAGTCGTCTGGCTACCACATCTCATATTTATTCTACTGTGGAGTGTATTTATCATCTTTATATGTTATGCATCATGTTTATTATATAATTTTGAAAAAAACTTCATAGATGGATTAATGAAAATGTGTATACAGTGGACCCCCGCATAACGATGGCATCACATAGCGATTATTTCGCATACCGCTTACTTTAATCGCAAAATTTTTGCCGCGCATACCGATTAAAAACCCGCTCACCGATTTTCGTCCGAGACGCGTCCAATGTGCGCCCTCAGCCAGCCTCACATGTGCCGCCCGTGCCATTGTTTACCAGCCAGCCTCCGCGGTAACATCCAAGCATACACTCGGAATATTTCGTATTATTACAGTGTTTTCGGTGCTGTTTCTGGAAAATAAGTGACCATGGGCCCCAAGAAAGCTTCTAGTGCCAACCGTACACCAATAAGGGTAAGAATTCCCATTGAAATGAAGAAAGAGATCATTGATAAGTATGAAAGTGGAGTGCGTATCGCCGACCTAGTCAAGTTGTACAAGAAACCCCAATCAACCATCGCTACTATTGTGGGCACCAAAAAGACAATCAAGGAAGCTGTTCTTGCCAAAGGTTTAACTGTGTTTTCGAAACAAAGATCGCAAGTGATGGAAGATGTTGAGAGACTCTTATTGGTGTGGATAAATGAAAAACAGCTAGCAGGAGATAGCGTCTCTCAAGCGATCATATGTGAAAAGGCTAGGAAGTTGCATGACGATTTAATTAAAAAAATGCCTGCAACTAGTGATGATGTGAGTGAATTTAAGGCCAGCAAAGGTTGGTTTGAGAGATTTAAGAAGCGTAGTGGCATCCATAGTGTGATAAGGCATGGTGAGGCTGCCAGTTCGGACCACAAAGCGGCTGAAAAATATGTGCAGGAATTCAAGGAGTACATAGAAACTGAAGGACTGAAACCTGAACAAGTGTTTAATTGTGATGAAACAGGCCTGTTCTGGAAGAAAATGCCAAGCAGGACCTACATTACTCAGGAGGAAAAGGCACTCCCAGGACATAAGCCTATGAAAGACAGGCTTACTCTTCTCATGTGTGCCAATGCTACTGGTGATTGCAAAGTGAAGCCTTTATTAGTGTATCACTCTGAAACTCCCAGAGCGTTCAGGCAAAAGAATGTCCTCAAAGATAATTTGTGTGTGCTGTGGAGGGCAAACAGTAAGGCATGGGTCACTAGGGAATTTTTCTATAACTGGTTACACCATGCATTTGCCCCCAATGTGAAAGATTACCTAACTGAAAAGAAATTAGAACTTAAGTGCCTCCTGGTGTTAGACAATGCCCCTGGTCATCCTACAGACGTGGCAGAGCGACTTTATGGGGACATGAGCTTCATTAAGGTGAAGTTTTTGCCTCCTAATACCACTCCTCTCCTGCAGCCCATGGACCAGCAGGTTATTTCCAACTTCAAGAAACTGTACACAAAAGCTCTGTTTGAAAGGTGCTTTGTAATGACCTCAGAAACTCAACTGACTCTAAGAGAGTTTTGGAGAGATCACTTTAATATCCTCAATTGTGTAAACCTTATAGGTAAGGCTTGGGAGGAAGTGACTAAGAGGACCTTGAACTCTGCTTGGAAGAAACTGTGGCCAGAATGTGTAGACAAAAGGGATTTTGAAGGGTTTGAGGCTAACCCTGAGAGGATTATGCCAGTTGAGGAATCCATTGTGGCATTGGGAAAGTCCTTGGGGTTGGAGGTTAGTGGGGAGGATGTGGAAGAGTTGGTGGAGGAGGACAATGAAGAACTAACCACTGATGAGCTGATAGATCAACTTCAAGAGCAAGAGGCCAGACCTGGGGAAACTGGTTCAGAGGAGGGGAGAGAGAAATTGAAGAAGTTGCCTACTACAAAGATAAAGGAAATCTGTGCAAAGTGGCTTGAAGTGCAAACCTTCATGGATGAAAATCACCCTCACACAGCTATTGCAAGCCGTGTTGGCAACCTGTACACTGACAATGTTGTGAAACACTTTAGGGAAGTGATAAAGGAACGAGAGGTACAGGCCACTATGGACAGATATCTTGTGCGACAGAGGTCCAGTGACTCTTAAGCTGGTCCTAGTGGCATTAAAAGAAGAAGGGAAGTAACCCCGAAAAAGGACTTGCCACCTCAAGTCCTAATGGAAGGGGATTCCCCTTCTAAACACTAAGACCATCAACACACTCCCCTCTTCCCATCCCATCAATCATCACCAGATCTTCAATAAAGGTAAGTGTCATGTAACTGTGCATGTGTTCTTCAGTTTGTGTGTATTAAAATTAATATTTCATGTGTTAAAATTTTTTTTTCAATACTTTTGGGTGTCTTGCACGGATTAATTTGATTTCCATTATTTCTTATGGGGAAAATTAACTTGACTAACGATTATTTTGACTAACGATGAGCTCTCATGAACCGATTAATAGCGTTAGTCGAGGGTCCACTGTATGTGAAAAGGCAAGGCAGTTGCATGCGGATCTCATTAAGAAAATGATGAATTTAAGGCCAGTAAAGGCTGGTTTGAGAGATTTAAGAATTGTAGTGGCATACACAGTGTGATAAGGCATGGTGAAGCTGCCAGTTCTCACAAAAAAAGAGGGGCTGAAAAATATCTGCAGGATTTTATGGGGTACATAGAGGCTGAAAAATTAAAACCCCAACAAGTGTTCACTTGTGACAAAACAGGCCTGTTTTGGAAGAAAATGCCAAACAGGACCTACATTACTCAGGAGGGGATTGCAAAGTGAAGCCTTTACTCGTGTATCACTCTGAAACTTCCAGTGTGTTCAAGAAAAACAGTGTCGTCAAGACTAAATTGTGTGTGATGTGTAGAGCACACATGGGGCACTAGGGGCATTTTCCTCAATTGGTTCTATGACATGTTTGGCCCCAGTGTGAAAAAATACCTCTTGGAAAATAAATTGCCACTCCAGTGCCTCCTGTTAATGGACAATGCTCCTGCTCATCCTCAAGACTTGGAAGAGCAAATTGAGGGGAGTTTAGTTTTATTAAAGTCAAGTTTTTTCCTCCTAGCACCACTCCTCTCCTCCAGCCCATGGACCAGCAGGTCATTTCAAACTTCAAAAAAAACTGTACACGAAAGCAGTGTTTCAAAAGTGCTTTGAGAGTTCTAAGAGTGCTAAGAGAGTTCTGGAAAGATCACTTCAGTATCTTCAGTTGCATAAACCTTATAGATAAGGCTTGGGAGAGAGTGACTTGCAGGACTTTGAACTCTGCTTGGAGAAAATTGTGGCCAGAATTTGTACAAGAGAGGGATTTTGAAAGGTTTGGGGCTACCCTGAGGAGCCTATGCCAGTTGTGGAATCTATTGTGGCATTGGGGAAGTCCATGGGGTTGGAAATTAGTGGCAAGGATGTGGAAGAGTTGATGGAGGACGATGATGAAGAGCTTACCACTACAGAGCTGCAAGAGCTTGAGGTGTAACAGCAACAGACCACAGCTCAGGAATTTCCTTCAGAGGAGGAGGAAGAGAGATGGAGGAAGTTGCCTTCATCAAAGATTAAGGACATTTGTGCAAAGTGGGTTGAAGTGCAAACCTTTATGGATGAGCATTACCCTGACACAGCTGTTGCAGGTTGTATTAGCAACATGTACAATGACAATTTTGTGTCCCATATTAGGGAAATCTTAAAGAGACGCCAGAAACAGAGCTCTCTGGACAGACTTTTGGTGCGACAGGGGGCCCAGTAACTCTCAAGCTGGTCCTAGCACAAAAAACAATAGATTATTACGAAACGTTTTGTATGAATGCGCAGAGTAATGTTCACACAATGAGAAAAAAAGCCAGACTGACTCACAATTCTTGCGTGGGATGCTTTGTGTGGGCGTGTTTTGACAGAAGAAGAAAAACATCGCAATGTATTTATTTAATTGCAGTATTCATTTATTTTATCAATAATAAATAATACTAACAAAATTTAGACTTAATATAGGTTAGGTAGGATTAAGATATTTACATTACGTTGTTGCCATTATGAAAACAAAATACCCTTCCTGGTTGACAATAAAAGGAGTAGAAACCACAAGTCATTGTTTCATCAATGACTGAGTCATGAAACTTTGCTTTGAAAATTAAGCTTACAAGTTACACTTACAAATTTAAGTAACTTGTTTCACAATAATAAAAACTTTCATTTAGTTCCTCTCAAGGAAGTTGACTTGATGCTGGAGAAAGGTTCTTGATCCCAAGAACTGGTGTTGTTCTCCCCTTCCTTGACTCAAGACTGACTGCCTCCTTTTCCCAAGTACTGCTTAATCCCTTCAGGTTTATTGCTCCCCTCATAAATGTAATTTAATGACAATTGTAAAAAATTTAAATTTTTTATTAAATATTTGAAAAGCCAATTAAAAACTGCTGGGAAAATATTGAATTTTAATGTTTTGTTTACAAAAATTACTTAAAGAAAGAACAAGCTAAGTTAAAGGGTGCCACTATTTAAATTTGACAACAACTGAGTTAATGCATATTTAATATCCAATAATACACGCATAAGCTTGTACAGTGTACTTTTTAGCTTATATACAAGTTATAACATTATCAGCAAACAAAAGAAAAATTTAGAGAGACTATCTATTTGTGAAGGAAGAGGCAGCACAGATTCAACAGCCTTACATAATAATCAACTTTGCAATATTTTCTTAACCCCTTAACAGTCCAACCATAGATTTACATTCTTAACGCTAGCGCTTGAAATGTAGATCTATTTTATTTTTCCTGCCTCCAATTTTGGCACAATTGGCCTGAAATGCCTGGTCAGCATAGAATGGGTCTTAACACTCAGTGTGTGCAGTATTAAAAAATTCTGGGACCACTTAGTACCTTGTGGGAGCACCAGTTCAATTGAGTGCCAGCTAGAGCAAACTGAGCGGCAAACACCTGGGATTCACTGATGTCATGTAGTATTAACAAAATCCTCAGGAGGCCTGGTCACAGACCGGGCCGCGGGAGCGTTGACCCCCGGAACTCTCTCCAGGTAAACTAACCCATGTGCAACATCCTTTCAATTTTGGTACCACTGGTAGTGTCATCCTGTCAGAATATCTTATAATCTATGCCCTAAGTAAAGAGAAACAATTCTGGAACATGCAATACATGTTCAGCAGGCTGGCTGGCTCTCTGTTTATCTGTCTCTGCTTATCTGTCTTTCTGTCTCTGTCTGTCTCTCTTTCTGTCTCTCTGTCTCAGAGAGAGCCACTTGTGAGCCAACAGGTATTGCTTACTATGCATTATATCGACAAGCACAGTACAGTGGACCCCCGCATAACGATTACCTCCGAATGTGACCAATTATGTAAGTGTATTTATGTAAGTGCGTTCGTACGTGTATGTTTGGGGGTCTGAAATGGACTAATCTACTTCACAATATTTCTTATGGGAACAAATTCGGTCGGTACTGGCACCTGAACATACTTCTGGAGTGAAAAAGTATCGTTAACCGGGGGTCCACTGTATAGCACTTTGTCTGGATTTTTTTGGACTATTCTAGGTAATTTACACTACGTATAAGTGTATTTATGTGTACCTGGCCAGCCAGCTGGCTGGCCGGCAGCTGACTTGGCTGGCTGATTGACTTTGGCTGTCTCTATCTCCGTCTGTCTTTCTCTGTCTCACAGGTACACATAAATTCAATTATACATAGTGTAAATTACCTAGGATAACCCAAGAAATCCAGACAAAATGCTATACTGGGCTTGTCGATATAATACATAGTAAGCACGACTGGCAAGTAATGTATATTTACACTTGCTCAGGAATCAGATGTGACGATGCAATTGTGTGTAATACCTGTTGGTTCATGAGTGGCTCTCTCTGAGACAGAGAGAGAGATAAGCAGAGACAGATAAACAGAGGTAGACAGACAGACAGACATATTTATGTGAAAAAGTGAAAACAAATTAAGCCAAGCCATTGCATGCTCATCAAATGTCACCATTGCTGCACTGGAATGACTCATCTTACACCATGATTCAAGGAAGCTTATTCTTATTACTATTATTACTATTATTATTATTATTATTATTATTATTATTATTATTATTATTATTATTATATAGTCCCGCATATCCAAAACTTTGCTGGGACTTACAAATACTATGTATATATTTTTAGACAATAGTATGTGACTAAGGTAGGTGAAAATGTTCACCTGTCACTGTGTTTGTGACTATTTGAGTACTATTTCAGTACCTAATATTAGTGTCAGAACGAAGATTAGCTATGAAATCACAAGAACTACTACAAATTGTAATTATCAGAACATAAAAATTATACAAATTAAAAAAAATGAGAAAAAAAGGTATATTGGCAAAACTTCTGCAAACGGCAGCTCTTCATGTTGCCGTCAGGAGAGTGACAAGCATTTTGTGTAAAAAAAGTCCTGTTTATTTAAAAAAAAAAAAAAAGTTTTTTTTTTTTTTCAAAATATTCGGAGTGCTGTGCAAGAGAACGCAGGTCTACATTTGGACAGTTAAGGGGTTAAATATACAAATGATTGAGGTATTTGAACATTTAGAAAAGATGTAGAAAAACATGATAACTAGTTGAGTATAAATATGGGGTGCAGGGAAGGAAGGATAAGAGTCGTCTTAGGATAGGATGGGGGAGTGTGTACAAGAAATTTTGAGTGCTAGGTAATCTGACATCCAACAAGCTTGTGAGAGTATGACAGGGGTGAGTGATGATCTGACGGTCTACTGTGGTATGACCAAGGTAACATTTATGAAGGGATTGAGGAAAACCAGTTAGCTAGACTAGCCCTGGAGTTGAAAAGTATAGTGCCTGCACTCTGAAGGAGGGGTGAGGATGTTACAGTTTTGAGGGTCAGAACTGTAATGTCAGCACCATTTTGGCAAGACAGTAATTGAATGAATGACAAGGAAGGTGTTTTTTTTTTTTTTGTTGGGTCATCCTACCTCAGTTGGAGATGGCAGGAGTGTTAAATAACTGTTGCAAAATGGAGATGTAAAAAACTATTTTATCTGTACCTCTGGTCCATCATCATCAGCACGGTGTGAAGCAAATGGATCACGTTGTTCATGGTCTAAGTACTTCTCCAAGTTGAAGAATGTGTCAAAAAATATGGGAGTCATACGACACTTTTTCAGGTCCCTAAGAGAAATCTTGTCAATTTCCTCTGGTCGAACCATATCTAACATCTGTAAAACATGCAGATTTTGTTAACAGTTTGTTAAACATTTCAAAGAACAAATTCAATAAATTTAAAAGAATAACACAGTTACCTTATGAGAAGCTAGTGTAATTTGATTTTGTATGAAGATAAGAAATAAATACTGATCATGGTATTAGCCAGCACAGCATATTATAGTACATAATAATGAGTAGCAGTAGCCAGTAGGCCTGCCGCAGTGTACCTTCTTTTTTATGTTCTTAGCACACTTGTATGGGTGTGTTTAACACTGCAGAGAGGAGGCTGAAAACAGTGGAGATGTTGTGTCTGAGGGCAATGTGTGGTGTGAATATTATGTAGGGAATTCATAGTCTTGATATTAGGAGGAGGTACAGGGTTACTAAAAATATTATTCATGGGGTAGAAGTGGTTAGGACATTTAAAGAGAAGTGAATGAAGGCAAGTGGGTTTTATGATTTGATATACTGTTAGAGGCAAGGTAACACTTATGAATGGATTCAGGGAAACTGGTTAGCCAGACTTGAGTCCTGGAGATGTTGAAGTACAGTGCCTGTACTCTGAAGGAGAGGTGGGGATATTGCCATTTGGAGGGGAACCTGAGCTGTAATGTCAGCACACCTCTGGCACGACAGTGATAGTGAGTAATGGTGAAAGTGTTTCTTCTTTATTGGGCTACCCTATCTCTCTGGGTGATGGCTGGTGCATTAAAAAATAAACAGCATATGACAGAGTGGCAAATGTTCGAAGTGTATGATATTAATAGGTTACTTTAAAGTGGTATAGGGTTTTCATGCAGATAGTGAGGATCAGGTTAGGGTATGTAGGAGAGTGGGATGTGTGATGTCATCATGGTTTAATATATTTATAGACTGGTTATAAGACGAGAATTCAAGGGAAGTGCAACCCAAACAGCCTCAAATGATCATGAGGGAGATGATGTTTATACAGTAGAAGCCCCGTATCCACAGATTCGGTTTTCGTGGTTTCAGTTATCTGGGGGTTTACCGTGGCCCAAAAATAACCCTTAATTTTGCTTAATAATGACACCAAAGCACAAAAGTAGTGATGATGGCAATTCTTCAAAGCCTAAGAGAAGTGGTGAAGTGCTTCTTAGTGAAAAAGTAGTAATTCTCCACTCACTGTGCATTATTTATCAATTAAACTTTATTATAGGCATTTATGTAAACCCTAGGTAGTAAGCTGGTAGACAGCAACCACCCAGGGAGGTACTATCGTCCTGCCAAGCAAGTGTAAAACAAAAGCCTGTAATTGTTTTACATGATGGTAGGATTGCTGGTGTCTTTTCTTTGTCTCATAAACATGCTAGATTTCAGGTACGTCTTGCTACTTCTACTTACACATAGGTCACACTACACATATTTGTACAAGCCTATATATACACACCCCTCTGGGTTTTCTTCTATTTTCTTACTGGTTCTTGTTCTTGTTTATTCCACTTATCTCCATGAGGAAATGAAACAGAATTCTTCCTTCGTAAGCCATGTGTGTCATAAGAGGTGACTAAAATGCCGGGAACAAGGGGCTAGTAACCCCTTCTCCTATATAAATTACTAAA
Source organism: Cherax quadricarinatus (assembly GCF_038502225.1). Lineage (NCBI taxonomy): Eukaryota > Metazoa > Arthropoda > Malacostraca > Decapoda > Parastacidae > Cherax > Cherax quadricarinatus. The sequence continues at coordinate 35,605,102 of NC_091300.1, read as the reverse complement.
TTTAAAAAGAGAAACTTTTGTTTTTCTTTCTGGGCCACCCTGCCTCGGTGGGATATGGCTGGTTTGTTGAAAGATGATGATGTATGTAAACAAAAAAAATTACTTATATATAGGGTTTGCTATTATCTGAAGTCTCAGGTATCCATGGTAGGTCTTGGAATGTTATTTTTATTATCACACTGGCCGATTCCCACCAAGGCAGGATGGCCCGAAAAAGAAAAACTTTCACCATCATTCACTCCATCACTGTCTTGCCAGAAGGGTGCTTTACACTACAGTTTTTAAACTGCAACATTAACACCCCTCCTTCAGAGTGCAGGCACTGTACTTCCCATCTCCAGGACTCAAGTCCGGCCTGCCGGTTTCCCTGAACCCCTTCATAAATGTTACTTTGCTCACACTCCAACAGCACGTCAAGTATTAAAAACCATTTGTCTCCATTCACTCCTATCAAACACGCTCATGCATGCCTGCTGGAAGTCCAAGCCCCACACACACAAAACCTCCTTTACCCCCTCCCTCCAACCTTTCCTAGGCCGACCCCTACCCCGCCTTCCTTCCACTACAGACTGATACACTCTTGAAGTCACTCTGTTTCGCTCCATTCTCTCTACATGTCCGAACCACCTCAACAACCCTTCCTCAGCCCTCTGGACAACAGTTTCTGTAATCCCGCACCTCCTCCTAACTTCCAAACTACGAATTCTCTGCATTATATTCACACCACACATTGCCCTCAGACATGACATCTCCACGGCCTCCAGCCTTCTCCTCGCTGCAACATTCGTCACTCATGCTTCACACCCATATAAGAGCGTTGGTAAAACTATACTCTTATACATTCCCCTCTTTGCCTCCAAGGACAAAGTTCTTTGTCTCCACAGACTCCTAAGTGCACCACTCACCCTTTTCCCCTCATCAATTCTATGATTCATAGACCCATCCGCTGACACGTCCACTCCCAAATATCTGAATACATTCACCTCCTCCATACTCTCTCCCTCCAATCTGATATCCAATCTTTCATCACCTAATCTTTTTATCCTCATAACCTTACTCTTTCCTGTATTCACTTTTAATTTTCTTCTTTTGCACACCCTACCAAATTCATCCACCAATCTCTGCAACTTCTCTTCAGAATCTCCCAAGAGCACAGTGTCATCAGCAAAGAGCAACTGTGACAACTCCCACTTTATGTGTGATTCTTTATCTTTTAACTCCACGCCTCTTGCCAAGACCCTCACATTTACTTCTCTTACAACCCCATCTATAAATATATTAAACAACCACGGTGACATCACACATCCTTGTCTAAGGCCTACTTTTACTGGGAAATAATTTCCCTCTTTCCTACATACTCTAACTTGAGCCTCAAATACAGGGGGACGACAATTTTCATACTTATAAAGAGGCGGTTTGGATTATTTTTGCAGGCACTGTATCTTATGGGTACAGTCCTTTTAAAGAGTCTGAATGATGAATACAGTTCAGTAATACAGATAGTAAATTAACATGCTTCATTCACTGACCTGACAAAGACAGTCATGAAATGGCAGAGTTTCAATCCCCAAGGCTTCCATGCGTTGCAGTTGCTCTTCATAGAAGTATTCCAGCTCATACATAGATAGGTACCCATCTCCATCAAGGTCCATACATCTGAATGGCAATAATCATTATATTAAATTAATTTTGTAAGATCAACTATTTTTTTTACGGGGATGGGGGGCAGTCATGATTACCCTTTTCTTAGTGACAAACAATATAAAATATTTCATCAAGATACACTTGTTTACCCTGAATATAAACTGTATTTTGAGTTTACCTAAACCAATACTCTATAGCAGTTGGATGTCGTTTGTCTTCTTCAGAAATAAGGAACCATACAAACTCTTGATAACCCATACGGTCTTGCTTTTGTAACCGTCCTCTTGTCACTGCTCCACTAAATATACGCTCAATCATACGCCAAGAAAGTGCTGGAAGAAAAAATTTGTTTACAAGTGTAAATAAGCATTTAACTTTCAAAATATTAAGTTATTCTATAAACAAAAATATACAAAAAATTATATCTGACTTACCTCTTTCATTGTGTTTGGCCAAATCATGCTTATCTATGAACAAATCATGATCTGTGTCCAGTTCCCAGAACTTGCAATAAATTACATAAAAGTGCTCATAACTGAAGTAATCTGTAATTTGGTTAATATCTTCTTCCTCTTCTAAATAGCTTATTACCTGCAAGGATTAAAAGGATTGTAATCAGGCAATTTTTTTTTGCTTACATACAGTACTTGTATATAAATAAAACAGAAAACAGATCTCTGTAAAGTTTGCTCATAAACCCCTCTGAGTTTTTTAGTCAATCCCAGGACAGGTCAAATCAAGCGTGATACTAACCAAGGGCAATATTTACTGCGGGCTTGAATCCTCAGAACTTTTTTTTTTTTTTTTTTAACAAGTCGGCCGTTTCCCACCGAGGCAGGGTGACCCAAAAAAAAAGAAAGAAAATCCCCAAAAAGAAAATACTTTCATCATCATTCAACACTTTCACCACACTCGCACATTATCACTGTTTTTGCAGAGGTGCTCAGAATACAACAGTCCAGAAGCATACACATATAAAGACACACAACATATCCCTCCAAACTGCCAATATCCCAAACCCCTCCTTTAAAGTGCAGGCATTGTACTTCCCATTTCCAGGACTCAAGTACGACTATATGAAAATAACCGGTTTCCCTGAATCCCTTCACTAAATATTACCCTGCTCACACTCCAACAGATCGTCAGGTCCCAAGTACCATTCGTCTCCATTCACTCCTATCTAACACGCTCACGCACACATGCTGGAAGTCCAAGCCCCTTGCCCACAAAACCTCCTTTACCCCCTCTCTCCAACCCTTTCGAGGATGACCCCTACCCCGCCTTCCTTCCCCTATAGATTTATATACTTTCCATGTCATTCTACTTTGATCCATTCTCTCTAAATGACCAAACCACCTCAACAACCCCTCTTCTGCCCTCTGACTAATACTTTTATTAACTCCACACCTTCTCCTAATTTCCACACTCCGAATTTTCTGCATAATATTTACACCACACATTGCCCTTAAACAGGACATCTCCACTGCCTCCAACCGTCTCCTCGCTGCTGCATTTACCACCCAAGCTTCACACCCATATAAGAGTGTTGGTACTACTATACTTTCATACATTCCCTTCTTTGCCTCCATAGATAACGTTTTTTGACTCCACATATACCTCAACGCACCACTCACCTTTTTTCCCTCATCAATTCTATGATTAACCTCATCCTTCATAAATCCATCCGCCGACACGTCAACTCCCAAGTATCTGAAAACATTCACTTCTTCCATACTCCTCCTCCCCAATTTGATATCCAATTTTTCTTTATCTAAATCATTTGACACCCTCATCACCTTACTCTTTTCTATGTTCACTTTCAACTTTCTACCTTTACACACATTCCCAAACTCATCCACTAACCTTTGCAATTTTTCTTTAGAATCTCCCATAAGCACAGTATCATCAGCAAAATGTAACTGTGTCAATTCCCATTTTGAATTTGATTCCCCAAAATTTAATCCCACCCCTCTCCCGAACACCCTAGCATTTACTTCCTTTACAACCCCATCTATAAATATATTAAACAACCATGGTGACATTACACATCCCTGTCTAAGACCTACTTTTACCGGGAAGTAGTCTCCCTCTCTTCTACACACCCTAACCTGAGCCTCACTATCCTCATAAAAACTCTTTACAGCATTTAATAACTTACCACCTATTCCATATACTTGCAACATCTGCCACATTGCTCCTCTATCCACTCTATCATATGCCTTTTCTAAATCCATAAATGCAATAAAAACTTCCCTACCTTTATCTAAATACTGTTCACATATATGCTTCAATGTAAACACTTGATCTACACATCCCCTACCCACTCTGAAACCTCCTTGCTCATCCGCAATCCTCCATTCTGTCTTACCTCTAATTCTTTCAATTATAACCCTACCGTACACTTTTCCTGGTATACTCAGTAAGCTTATTCCTCTATAATTTTTACAGTCTCTTTTGTCCCCTTTCCCTTTATATAAAGGGACTATACATGCTCTCCGCCAATCCCTAGGTACCTTCCCCTCTTTCATACATTTATTAAACAGAAGTACCAACCACTCCAACACTATATCCCCCCCTGCTTTTAACATTTCTGTCATGATCTCATCAGTTCCAGCTGCTTTACCCCCTTTCATTTTACGTAATGCCTCACGTACCTCCCCCACACTTACATTCTGCTCTTCTTCACTCCTAAAAGATGGTATACCTCCCTGACCAGTGCATGAAATTACTGCCTCTGTTTCTTCCTTAACATTTAAAAGTTCCTCAAAATATTCTCGCCATCTACCTAATACCTCCATCTCCCCATCTACTAACTCCCCTACTCTGTTTTTAACTGACAAATCCATATTTTCCCTAGGCTTTCTTAACTTGTTTAACTCACTCCAAAATTTTTTCTTATTTTCATTAAAATTTCTTGACAGTGCCTCTCCCACTCTATCATCTGCTCTCCTTTTGCACTCTCTCACCACTCTCTTTACCTTTCTTTTACTCTCCATATACTCTGCTCTTCTTATAACACTTCTGCTTTGTAAAAACCTGTCATAAGCTACCTTTTTCTCTTTTATCACACCCTTTACTTCATCATTCCACCAATCACTCCTCTTTCCTCCTGCCCCCACCCTCCTATAACCACAAACTTCTGCCCCACATTCTAATACTGCATTTTTAAAACTATTCCAACCCTCTTCAACCCCCCCACTACTCATCTTTGCACTAGCCCACCTTTCTGCCAATAGTCGCTTATATCTCACCCGAACTTCCTCCTCCCTTAGTTTATACACTTTCACCTCCCTCTTACTTGTTGTTGCCACCTTCCTCTTTTCCCATCTACCTCTTACTCTAACTGTAGCTACAACTAAATAATGATCCGATATATCAGTTGCCCCTCTATAAACATGTACATCCTGGAGCCTACCCATCAACCTTTTATCCACCAATACATAATCTAATAAACTACTTTCATTACGTGCTACATCATACCTTGTATATTTATTTATCCTCTTTTTCATAAAATATGTATTACTTATTACCAAATTTCTTTCTACACATAGCTCAATTAAAGGCTCCCCATTTACATTTACCCCTGGCACCCCAAATTTACCTACTACTCCCTCCATAACATTTTTACCCACTTTAGCATTGAAATCCCCAACCACCATTACTCTCACACTTGATTCAGAACTGTTGTGATAAAATAACCCAAAATGTTATCACTTGACATGAGTACCAAATGGCAAGCAAAGGTAATATAGTCCAAGGGTGAAGGAGATTTACAGTAGGCATCAAATTACTCTGTATTTTATATCAATCTTAACTGGATGAAAAAGCATATGAAATGACCTAAAGATGCCTCTAGATTACCACAAAGTCAAAAAACAGTATGGAGAAACTTCTACATAAGTTTACAGTTCAAGGATCAAAATTAATATAATATCCTTTTCTGTATGAGAATAATTCAGTACAGTATAAAGCAGTCAGTCTAGAAACACAAGTTAGGAATTAAACAATGAAGTATTTAAATATTGTACTAGCCAAGGCTAGTTTATTAAGCATAATGATAAAGATACTCTTAAAATGAATAGTGTGCAGCAAATTTAGGGTGGCTTTACATGTGAGTAGGTGTTAAGTTATGATGGAACCAGGTTGCATTAGAAGAAAAGCTCTCAAAAATCTACTTCATCCCCTGAACATTTATCAAGGCTCTAAGACAGCCAAGGTGTATTATACATCTAGTAGGTGGCAAAAATGATGCAAATTTAAGCTTTAGCACATATTAGTACAGCATACTAAAACAGCAAGAGGTATGAAGAATGTGAATAGAAGAAACCTCCTAAAAACAGAACATTCAAATGAGAAAGTTTCAGTAACACTATAGAGACTACTTTGCTGTGCATTTCTGTTCAGTTGCTGAAACATTCTACCATAAAGGGGACATTGCTCACCAGGTCTAAATTTCACTATAATTTTTCACTATAATTTTTCCAACCATGATTTTTATAACAGCGTACTGTATATTAAAAAGTGTAAAACCATATATAAAAAGAAAAAATGCAACTTACTTGTAACAAGTTTGATCTCCTAAGTTCTGGTAAAGTTATTCTGCCAGACCATGATCTATTTACACAATAATATATTCTTGCTATGACCTGTAATGAAAGAATTTATGAGAACATTTTAAATAAACTATAATCTGACAATTCTAAAGCAAAAACCTCAGCCTAAAGAATATTTGGCAAACTGAAGTACAGTAGTCCACCAGCTCTAGTAACACACTGAGGCAAACTGAGCTGACATGCTAAAAACAAGAGAATTATTATTCAAGGTTTGCACAAAACTGAAAAAAGTTCAACCATTTTAAAATAATTACATATAAAAGTGTTGTAATTATGTAATTAATTAATTAATTCTCATTCTCTCTCTCTCTATTATATATATATATATATATATATATATATATATATATATATATATATATATATATATATATATATATATATATATATATATAGATAAGAATAGTAGAGTATATGGAGAGTAAAAGAAAGGTGAAGAGAGTGGTGAGAGAGTGCAAGAGGAGAGTGGATGACAGAGTGGGAGAGGCACTGTCAAGAAATTTTAATGAAAATAAGAAAAAAATTTGGAGTGAGTTAAACAAGTTAAGAAAGCCTAGGGAACGAATGGATTTGTCAGTTAAAAACAGAGTAGGGGAGTTAGTAGATGGGGAGATGGAGGTATTGGGTAGATGGCGAGAATATTTTGAGGAACTTTTAAATGTAGACGAAGAAAGAGAGGCGGTAATTTCATGCACTGGCCAGGGAGGTATACCATCTTTTAGGAGTGAAGAAGAGCAGGATGTGAGTGTGGGGGAGGTGCGTGAGGCATTACGTAGAATGAAAGGGGGCAAAGCAGTTGGAACTGATGGAATCATGACAGAAGTATTAAAAGGAGGAGGGGACATAGTGTTGGAGTGGTTGGTATTTTTGTTTAATAAATGTATGAAAGAGGGGAAGGTACCTAGGGATTGGCAGTGTGTGTATAGTCCCTTTATATAAAGGGAAGGGGGACAAAAGAGATTGTAAAAATTATAGAGGAATAAGTTTACTGAGTATAAAAGGAAAAGTGTACAGTTGGGTTATTATTGAAAGAATTACAGGTAAGGCAGAATGTAGAATTGCGGATGAGCAAGGAGGTTTTAGAGTGGGTAGGGGATGTGTAGATCAAGTGATTACATTGAAGCATATATGTGAACAGTATTTAGATAAAGGTAGGGAAGTTTTTATTGAATTTATGGATTTAGAAAAAGCATATGATAGAGTGGATAGGAGAGCAATGTGGCAGATGTTGCAAGTATATGGAATAGGTGGTATGATACTAAATGCTGTAAAGAGTTTTTATGGGGATAGTGAGGCTCAGGTTAGGGTGTCTGGAAGAGAGGGAGACTACTTCCCGGTAAAAGTTGGTCTTAGACAGGGATGTGTAATGTCACCATGGTTGTTTAATATATTTATAGATGGGGTTGTAAAATAAGTAAATGCTAGGGTGTTCGGGAGAGGGGTGGGATTAAATTATGGGGAATTAAATACAAAATGGGAAGTGACACAGTTGCTTTGTGCTGATGATACTGTGCTTATGGGAGATTCTAAAGAAAAATTGCAAAGGTTAGTGGATGAGTTTGGGAGTGTGTGTAAAGGTAGAAAGTTGAAAGTGAACATAGAAAAGAGTAAGGTGATGAGGGTAACATATGATTTAGATAAAGAAAAATTGGATATCAAATTGGGGAGGAGGAGTATGGACGAAGTGAATGTTTTCAGATACTTGGGAGTTGACGTGTCAGCGGATGGATTTATAATGGATGAGGTTAATCATTTTGAGCTGTTCGAATCCTGAAGTACCACTGCATTATATATATATATATATATATATATATATATATATATATATATATATATATATATATATATATATATATATATATATATATATATATATTCTATTATTCTATTATCACACTGGCCGACTCCCACCAAGGCAGGGTGGCCCAAAAAAGAAAAACTTTCACCATCATTCACTCCATCACTGTCTTGCCAGAAGGGTGCTTTACACTACAGTTTTTAAACTGCAACACTAACACCCCTCCTTCAGAGTGCAGGCACTGTACTTCCCATCTCCAGGACTCAAGTCCGGCCTGCCGGTTTCCCTGAATCCCTTCATAAATGTTACTTTGCTCACACTCCAACAGCACGTCAAGTATTAAAAACCATTTGTCTCCATTCACTCCTATCAAACACGCTCACGCATGCCTGCTGGAAGTCCAAGCCCCTCGCACACAAAACCTCCTTTACCCCCTCCCTCCAACCCTTCCTAGGCCGACCCCTACCCCGCCTTCCTTCCACTACAGACTGATACACTCTTGAAGTCATTCTGTTTCGCTCCATTCTCTCTACATGTCCGAACCACCTCAACAACCCTTCCTCAGCCCTCTGGACAACAGTTTTGGTAATCCCGCACCTCCTCCTAACTTCCAAACTACGAATTCTCTGCATTATATTCACACCACACATTGCCCTCAGACATGACATCTCCACTGCCTCCAGCCTTCTCCTCGCTGCAACATATATATATGTATTTATGTATATATATATGTATATATGTATTTATGTATATATATATATATGTATATATGTATTTATGGTAGGGTGTGCAAAAGAAGAAAATTAAAGGTGAATACAGGAAAGAGTAAGGTTATGAGGATAACAAAAAGATTAGGTGATGAAAGATTGAATATCAGATTGGAGGGAGAGAGTATGGAGGAGGTGAACGTATTCAGATATTTGGGAGTGGACGTGTCAGCGGATGGGTCTATGAAAGATGAGGTGAATCATAGAATTGATGAGGGAAAAAGAGTGAGTGGTGCACTTAGGAGTCTGTGGAGACAAAGAACTTTGTCCTTGGAGGCAAAGAGGGGAATGTATGAGAGTATAGTTTTACCAACGCTCTTATATGGGTGTGAAGCGTGGGTGATGAATGTTGCAGCGAGGAGAAGGCTGGAGGCAGTGGAGATGTCATGTCTGAGGGCAATGTGTGCTGTGAATATAATGCAGAGAATTCGTAGTTTGGAAGTTAGGAGGAGGTGCGGGATTACCAAAACTGTTGTCCAGAGGGCTGAGGAAGGGTTGTTGAGGTGGTTCGGACATGTAGAGAGAATGGAGCGAAACAGAATGACTTCAAGAGTGTATCAGTCTGTAGTGGAAGGAAGGCGGGGTAGGGGTCGGCCTAGGAAGGGTTGGAGGGAGGGGGTAAAGGAGGTTTTGTGTGCGAGGGGCTTGGACTTCCAGCAGGCATGCGTGAGCGTGTTTGATAGGAGTGAATGGAGACAAATGGTTTTTAATACTTGACGTGCTGTTGGAGTGTGAGCAAAGTAACATTTATGAAGGGATTCAGGGAAACCGGCAGGCCGGACTTGAGTCCTGGAGATGGGAAGTACAGTGCCTGCACTCTGAAGGAGGGGTGTTAATGTTGCAGTTTAAAAACTGTAGTGTAAAGCACCCTTCTGGCAAGACAGTGATGGAGTGAATGATGGTGAAAGTTTTTCTTTTTCGGGCCACCCTGCCTTGGTGGGAATCGGCCGGTGTGATAATAATAATAAAAATAATAATAATAATATATATATATATATATATATATATATATATACATATGATGTATATATATATATATATATATATATATATATATATATATATATATATATATATATATATATATATATTTATTTATTTATTTATGGATTTGGAAAAGGCGTATGACAGGGTGGATAGGGGGGCAATGTGGCAGATGTTGCAGGTGTATGGTGTAGGAGGTAGGTTACTGAAAGCAGTGAAGAGTTTTTACGAGGATAGCGAGGCTCAAGTTAGAGTATGTAGGAAAGAGGGAAATTATTTCCCAGTAAAAGTAGGCCTTAGACAAGGATGTGTGATGTCACCGTGGTTGTTTAATATATTTATAGATGGGGTTGTAAGAGAAGTAAATGCGAGGGTTTTGGCAAGAGGCGTGGAGTTAAAAGATAAAGAATCACACACAAAGTGGGAGTTGTCACAGCTGCTCTTTGCTGATGACACTGTGCTCTTGGGAGATTCTGAAGAGAAGTTGCAAAGATTGGTGGATGAATTTGGTAGGGTGTGCAAAAGAAGAAAATTGAAAGTGAATACAGGAAAGAGTAAGGTTATGAGGATAACAAAAAGATTAGGTGATGAAAGATTGGATATCAGATTGGAGGGAGAGAGTATGGAGGAGGTGAATGTATTCAGATATTTGGGAGTGGACGTGTTAGCGGATGGGTCTATGAAAGATGAGGTGAATCATAGAATTGATGAGGGGAAAAGGGTGAGTGGTGCACTTAGGAGTCTGTGGAGACAAAGAACTTTGTCCTTGGAGGCAAAGAAGGGAATGTATGAGAGTATAGTTTTACCAACGCTCTTATATGGGTGTGAAGCATGGGTGATGAATGTTGCAGCGAGGGGAAGGCTGGAGGCAGTGGAGATGTCATGTCTGAGAGCAATGTGTGGTGTGAATATAATGCAGAGAATTCGTAGTTTGGAAGTTAGGAGGAGGTGCGGGATTACCAAAACTGTTGTCAGAGGGCTGAGGAAGGGTTGTTGAGGTGGTTCGGACATGTGGAGAGAATGGAGCGAAACAGAATAACTTCAAGAGTGTATCAGTCTGTAGTGGAAGGAAGGCGGGGTAGGGGTCGGCCTAGGAAAGGTTGGAGGGAGGGGGTAAAGGAGGTTTTGTGTGCGAGGGGCTTGGACTTCCAGCAGGCATGCGTGAGCGTGTTTGGTAGGAGTGAATGGAGACAAATGGTTTTTAATACTTGACGTGCTGTTGGAGTGTGAGCAAAGTAACATTTATGAAGGGGTTCAGGGAAACCGGCAGGCCGGACTTGAGTCCTGGAGATGGGAAGTACAGTGCCTGCACTCTGAAGGAGGGGTGTTAATGTTGCAGTTTAAAAACTGTAGTGTAAAGCACCCTTCTGGCAAGACAGTGATGGAGTGAATGATGGTGAAAATTTTTCTTTTTCGGGCCACCCTGCCTTGGTGGGAATCGGCCAGTGTGATAATAAATATATATATATATATATATATATATATATATATATATATATATATATATATATATATATATATATATATATATATATATATAGTATATATATATATAGTATACAGTGGTACCTCAGGATACGAACAGCTCAAAACTCGAACAATTATGCAAGTGTATTTATATAAGTGCTTTTGTAAGTGTATTTTTGGGGGTCTGAAACGGATTAATCTAATTTACATTATACCTTATGGGAACAAATTCATTCAGTATCTTCACTCGAACAGCCTGCTTGAATGAATTAAGTTCGTAACCCGAGGTACCATTGTGTGTGTGTGTGTGTGTGTGTATATATAATATATATATATATATATATATATATATATATATATATATATATATATATATATATATATATATATATATATATATATATATATACACTTAGGTCACACTACACATACATGTACACATTTATTTATACACACTCATCTGAGTTTTCTTTGATTTTATCTTAATAGTTCTTGGTCTTATTAATTTTCCTTTTATATCCATGGGGAAGTGGAATAAGAATCTTTCCTCCGTAAGCCATGCGTGTTGTAAAAGTCAACTAAAATGCCGGGAACAATGGGCTAGTAACCCCTTTTCCTGTAAAGATTACTAAAAAGAATAAGAAGAAGAAAATTGTCAAAGTGGGAAGTCTGAATGTGCGTGGATGTTGTGCAGATGATAAGAAAGAGATGATTGTGGATGTTATGAATGAGAAGAAGCTGGATGTCCTGGCTTTAAGTGAAACAAAGCTGAAGGGGGTGGGAGAGTTTCAGTGGAGAGGAATAAATGGGATTAGGTCAGGGGTTTCAAATAGAGTTAGAGCTAAAGAAGGAGTAGCAATAATGTTGAAGGATAAGCTATGGCAGGAAAAGAGGGACTATAAATGTATTAATTCAAGGATTATGTGGAGTAAAATAAAGATTGGATGTGAAAAGTGGGTTATAATAAGCGTGTATGCACCTGGAGAAGAGAGAAGTGTAGAGGAGAGAGAGAGATTTTGGGAAATGTTGAGTGAATGCGTGGGGAGTTTTGAATCAAGTGTGAGAGTAATGGTGGTTGGGGATTTCAATGCTAAAGTGGGTAAAAATGTTATGGAAGGAGTAGTAGGTAAATTTGGGGTGCCAGGGGTAAATGTAAATGGGGAGCCTTTAATTGAGCTATGTGTAGAAAGAAATTTGGTAATAAGTAATACATATTTTATGAAAAAGAGGATAAATAAATATACAAGGTATGATGTAGCATGTAATGAAAGTAGTTTATTAGATTATGTATTGGTGGATAAAAGGTTGATGGGTAGGCTCCAGGATGTACATGTTTATAGAGGGGCAACTGATATATCGGATCATTATTTAGTTGTAGCTACAGTTAGAGTAAGAGGTAGATGGGAAAAGAGGAAGGTGGCAACAACAAGTAAGAGGGAGGTGAAAGTGTATAAACTAAGGGAGGAGGAAGTTCGGGTGAGATATAAGCGACTATTGGCAGAAAGGTGGGCTAGTGCAAAGATGAGTAGTGGGGGGGTTGAAGAGGGTTGGAATAGTTTTAAAAATGCAGTATTAGAATGTGGGGCAGAAGTTTGTGGTTATAGGAGGGTGGGGGCAGGAGGAAAGAGGAGTGATTGGTGGAATGATGAAGTAAAGGGTGTGATAAAAGAGAAAAAGGTAGCTTATGACAGGTTTTTACAAAGCAGAAGTGTTATAAGAAGAGCAGAGTATATGGAGAGTTAAAGAAAGGTAAAGAGAGTGGTGAGAGAGTGCAAAAGGAGAGCAGATGATAGAGTGGGAGAGGCACTGTCAAGAAATTTTAATGAAAATAAGAAAAAATTTTGGAGTGAGTTACACAAGTTAAGAAAGCCTAGGGAAAATATGGATTTGTCAGTTAAAAACAGAGTAGGGGAGTTAGTAGATGGGGAGATGGAGGTATTGGGTAGATGGCGAGAATATTTTGAGGAACTTTTAAATGTTAAGGAAGAAACAGAGGCAGTAATTTCATGCACTGGTCAGGGAGGTATACCATCTTTTAGGAGTAAAGAAGAGCAGAATGTAAGTGTGGGGGAGGTACGTGAGGCATTACGTAAAATGAAATGGGGTAAAGCAGCTGGAACTGATGGGATCATGACAGAAATGTTAAAAGCAGGGGGGGATATAGTGTTGGAGTGGTTGGTACTTTTGTTTAATAAATGTATGAAAGAGGGGAAGGTACCTAGGGATTGGCAGAGAGCATGTATAGTCCCTTTATATAAAGGGAAAGGGGACAAAAGACACTGTAAAAATTATAGAGGAATAAGCTTACTGAGTATACCAGGAAAAGTGTACGGTAGGGTTATAATTGAAAGAATTAGAGGTAAGACAGAATGTAGGATTGCGGATGAGCAAGGAGGTTTTAGAGTGGGTAGGGGATGTGTAGATCAGGTGTTTACATTGAAGCATATATGTGAACAGTATTTAGATAAAGATAGGGAAGTTTTTATTGCATTTATGGATTTAGAAAAGGCATATGATAGAGTGGATAGAGGAGCAATGTGGCAGATGTTGCAAGTATATGGAATAGGTGGTAAGTTATTAAATGCTGTAAAGAGTTTTTATGAGGATAGTGAGGCTCAGGTTAGGGTGTGTAGAAGAGAGGGAGACTACTTCCCGGTAAAAGTAGGTCTTAGACAGGGATGTGTAATGTCACCATGGTTGTTTAATATATTTATAGATGGGGTTGTTAAGGAAGTAAATGCTAGGGTGTTTGGGAGAGGGGTGGGATTAAATTATGGGGAATCAAATTCAAAATGGGAATTGACACAGTTACTTTTTGCTGATGATACTGTGCTTATGGGAGATTCTAAAGAAAAATTGCAAAGGTTAGTGGATGAGTTTGGGAATGTGTGTAAAGGTAGAAAGTTGAAAGTGAACATAGAAAAGAGTAAGGTGATGAGGGTGTCAAATGATTTAGATAAAGAAAAATTGGATATCAAATTGGGGAGGAGGAGTATGGAAGAAGTGAATGTTTTCAGATACTTGGGAGTTGACGTGTCGGCGGATGGATTTATGAAGGATGAGGTTAATCATAGAATTGATGAGGGAAAAAAGGTGAGTGGTGCGTTGAGGTATATGTGAAGTCAAAAAACGTTATCTATTGAGGCAAAGAAGGGAATGTATGAAAGTATAGTAGTACCAACACTCTTATATGGGTGTGAAGCTTGGGTGGTAAATGCAGCAGCGAGGAGACGGTTGGAGGCAGTGGAGATATCCTGTTTAACCCTTTGAGGGTTTTCGTCGTACTAGTACGTCTTACGCGTAGGGGTTTTTGACGTACTAGTACTCATAAATTCTAGCGACCTCAAATCTAGTGGGAGAAAGCTGGTAGGCCTTCATATGAAAGAATGGGTCTATGTGGTCAGTGTGCACAGTCTAAAAAAAATCCTGCAGCACACGGTGCATAATGAGAAAAAAAAAACTTTTTCCATTTTTTTTTAATAAATCAGCGACTTTGCAGTGTATTTTCGTATAGTATTTATTGTTGTATTCTAGTTTTCTTGGTCTCATTTTATAGAATGGAAGACATATTACTGAAATTGAGATGATTTTGACTGGTTTTACAATGAAAGGTGCCTTGAAATTGAGCTCAAAGTAGCAGAAATGTTCGATTTTTACCAAACTTCAAAAGTAAACAAATCGTGCCAAGCGTGCAATACACGTCAACTGGTGAGTCTAATATTCTTTCACAAGTGCACCAATAATATTTATACCATTTTTTACACTAATGCAGTAGTCTGCATAACAGTAAATCTTATATTTTTTGTGAGAATAAAAATTCAAAGTGGAAAGCAAAAGAATATAAGAGAGGCCTTGAGACGTGACTAATGACTAGAGGAAATGTCATTTTAGTGCCAGGAATGTCTTTCTTGTTTATTCTGGACCCTATTCCGAAATTGGCATCTTTTGAAATTTGTGTGAAATTGGCAAAATTGCTAAATTCTGACCACTGTACTGGATAGTTGAATTTATAAATGGGTGGTTTCTTGCACCCATTCGATAGAAAAAATAGAGTTCTAGCGAAATATTCATGTTTTTTGTCGACTAGTACAGTGAAATTGGCCGAAAATGGGGCTCAAAGTGGGCAAAATCGCCGATCCGTAAACATCGCCGAGACAGCTAACTTTGCGAGAGCATAATTCCGTAAGTTTTCTATCAAATTTCAAACTTTTGGTGTTGTTATGATCGGGAAAAGATTCTCTATCTTTTCATAAGAGAAAATAATTTTTTTTTTTTTTAAATTTGGCCGACCCTGAGAACGAGTTTCGGAGAGGGCCTGTCGACCCTCAAAGGGTTAAGGGCAATGTGTGGTGTAAATATTATGCAGAAAATTCGGAGTGTGGAAATTAGGAGGTGTGGAGTTAATAAAAGTATTAGTCAGAGGGCAGAAGAGGGGTTGTTGAGGTGGTTTGGTCATTTAGAGAGAATGGATCAAAGTAGAATGACATGGAAAGCATATAAATCTATAGGGGAAGGAAGGCGGGGTAGGGGTCGTCCTTGAAAGGGTTGGAGAGAGGGGGTAAAGGAGGTTTTGTGGGTAAGGGGCTTGGACTTCCAGCAAGCGTGCGTGAGCGTGTTAGATAGGAGTGAATGGAGACGAATGGTACTTGGGACCTGACGATCTGTTGGAGTGTGAGCAGGGTAATATTTAGTGAAGGGATTCAGGGAAACCGGTTATTTTCATATAGTCGGACTTGAGTCCTGGAAATGGGAAGTACAATGCCTGCACTTTAAAGGAGGGGTTTGGGATATTGGCAGTTTGGAGGGATATGTTGTGTATCTTTATATGTGTATGCTTCTAGACTGTTGTATTCTGAGCACCTCTGCAAAAACAGTGATAATGTGCGAGTGTGGTGAAAGTGTTGAATGATGATGAAAGTATTTTCTTTTTGGGGATTTTCTTTCTTTTTTGGGTCACCCTGCCTCGGTGGGAGACGGCCGACTTGTTGAAAAAAAAAAATATATATATATATATATATATACATATATATATATAATATATATATATATATATATATATATATATATATATATATATATATATATATATATATATATAATATACAGGTCACCCTCAACATTCACGTTTTCAACTTTCACGGGCTTCACACATTCACGAATTCCCAACCTCCAAATTCCCAGCCACCAAATTCCCAGCCGCCAAATCATATTTAAGTTTCCCACCACCTGCGAGTCCCTACTACCCTCCCTCCGACCCCCGCAACTGGCAGCCAGCCCTCCCACCACTGTGTGGCGAGTGTTTTGTTTGTTCATTATTTACTATTAAACTACAGTATAAATAATGTAAACCCATTCATGACTGCATATTGGAATGGCTATTCGGACAGGTATTAGACGGAGACATCATGTGTTTACTCTTGAACACAGCAAAGAATTAAACATTTCTGCTACAGCTAATAATAACAATAGTAATAATAATAATAATAAATATGATATAATTGAAGAAGGAAGTTGTACAAAAAATACGAGGGGGTGGTTGACACATCGTCAGTGTGACTTTGTTTATGCTGGAGTGAACATTAGTCTCCCTGCTCTTCCAAACATTTCACAATAATTTATTGTGTTTGGTGCTTGTAGATTGAGTGTGACTGGAGTGGTAGAGGCAGTGATTGAGGCAATGGTATTTAATAACATACATGTTAATAATAATACATGCTATTAATAATATGTACTATTATTATTTATAACATATATGTTATTAAATACATACATGTTAATAATAATACATGTTATTAATAATAACATGTACTATTATTATTTATAACATATATGTTATTAAATACCACTGCCTCAACCGCTGAATTATTGTGAAATGTTTGGAAGAGCAGGGAGACTAATGTTCACTCCAGCATAAACAAAGTCACACTGACGATGTGTCAACCACTCCCTTGTATTTTTGTACAATTTCCTTCTTCAATTATCGTATTTATTATTATTATTATTATTATTATTATTACTATTGTTATTATTAGCAATAGCAGAAATGTTCGATTCTTTGCTGTGTAAACACATGATGTCACCGTCTAATACCTTTCCTAATAGCCATTCCAATATGCAGTCATGAATGGGTTTACATTATTTATTCTGTAGTTTAATAGCAAATAATAAACACACAAAACACTCACCACACAGTGGTGGGAGGGCTAGCTGCCAGTTGTGGGGGTCTGAGGGAGGGTAGTAGGGACTCGCAGTGGTGGAGTCTGTGGTATTTAACCCTTTGACTGTTTCAGGCCCCTCTCTGAAACTGTCATTCTATGTCGCTCAATTTTTGAAAAAAAAAAAATATTTTTTCTTATGAAATGATAGAGAATCTTTTCCCGATGGTAATGACACCAAAAGTTCGAAATTTGGTCGAAAACTCGTGGAATTATGCTCCCACGAAGTTAGCGGTCTCGGCGACATATGCGTATTGGCGATTTCGCCGACTTTGAGCCCAATTTTCAGCCAATTCCATTGTTCCAGTTGACCAAACTCATAGCTATTTCTTTAGAGCTCCATTTTATCTATCAGCTGAGTACAAGAAACCTCCCATTTACTAATTTGGACTACCCAATATGGTGGTCAGAAATTGGCAATTTGGCCAATTTCACGCAAAATAAAAAAGATGCCAATTTCAAAATAGGGTCCAGAATAAACAAGGTAGACATTCGTGGCACTAAAATAACATATGCTATGTTCATTAGTCACATCTCTAGGCCCCTCTTATATTATTATTGCTTTCCATTTTGATTTTTTATTCATACAAAAAAATACAAAATTTACTGTTATGCAGACGACTGCATTATTGTAAAAATGGTATAAATAATATCAGTGGACTAGTGAAAGAATATTAGACTCCCCAGTTGACGTGTATTGGACGTGTGGTGTGATTTATTTACTCTTGAACATTGGTAAAAATCGAACATTTCCGCTACTTTCAGCTCAGTTTCAAGGTCG
Organism: Cherax quadricarinatus; assembly: GCF_038502225.1. NCBI lineage: Eukaryota > Metazoa > Arthropoda > Malacostraca > Decapoda > Parastacidae > Cherax > Cherax quadricarinatus. The sequence continues at coordinate 35,586,833 of NC_091300.1, read as the reverse complement.
TTTTCATCGTAAAAGTAATGAAAATCATCTCTATTTCTGTAATACTTTTCCATTTTATCACCTAAGACCATGAAAACGCGAATACAACGATAAATACTATACGAAAATACACCTCAAAGTCGGCGTTTTATTCCAAAAAAACGATCAGAGTTTTTTTTTTCTCATTACGCAATGTGTGCTGCAGGATTTTTTTTATGTGGTGCACATTGACCACACAGACCCATTCTCTCACATGTGGGCCTACCAGCTTTCTCCCACTTGATTTGAAGCCGCTAGAATTATTGAGTATATATACGTCAGAAACATTGGCTCGTAAGAGGTATTTATACGTCGAAAACAGTCAAAGGGTTAATAACATACATGTTATTAACATACATGTTATTAACATACATGTCATTAAATAACATACATTATTAAAGCATAACATGTATATTTTTTTTTTTTTTTTTTTTTTTTTTAAAAAAGTCGGCCGTCTCCCACCGAGGCAGGGTGACCCAAAAAAGAAAGAAAATCCCCAAAAAGAAAATACTTTCATCATCATTCAACACTTTCACCACACTCGCACATTATCACTGTTTTTGCAGAGGTGCTCAGAATACAACAGTCTAGAAGCATAAACATATAAAGATACACAACATATCCCTCCAAACTGTATATATTTAGTACAATTTACGACGTTTTCATGTATTTTATGATTATTTATGGTTCAACAAGTTAAGGAAGCAGTATTGTAATATATTTCCCTACAATATATTGGGGCACCAAACATTCACGGTTTTTCAACATTCGCAAGGCTCTTGATCCCCTAACCCTCTCAAATGTTGAGGGAGACCTGTGTGTGTGTGTGTGTGTGTGTGTGTGTGTGTGTGTGTGTGTGTGTGTGTGTGTGTGTGTGTGTGTGTGTGTGTGTGTGTGTGTGTGTGTGTGTGTGTGTGTGTGTGTGTATATATATATATATATATATATATATATATATATATATATATATATATATATATATATATAATATATATATATATATATATATATATATTTATATATATATAGTGGACCCCCGGTTAACGAACTTTTTTCATTCCAGTAGTATGTTCAGGTGCCAGTACTGACCGAATTTTTTCCCATAAGGAATATTGTGAAGTAGATTAGTCCATTTCAGACCCCCAAACATACACGTACAAAAGCACTTACATAAATACACTTACATAATTGGTCGCATTTGGAGGTGATCGTTAAGCGGGGGTCCACTGTATATATATATGTCGTGCCGAATATGTAAAACTGGTCAATTAGCAAGAACTCATTTAAAATTAATTCCTTTCTGAAATTTTCTCTTATACGTTTAAAGATATATGTTTTTTCATTAATGCTGATGCAAAAATTTATAATTTTGCACCAAAAGAATCTTAGAAAACTTAACCTAACATTATTATAAGAAGAAAAATTTATTTTAGCCTAACCCAACTAAATATATTTTAGATTTGTTTACAATAATTTAATAATAAACAAACACAGTGAAATATATTTTTTCTTTAGGTTCAGAATGATTTTGGCGAAATTACTGCATACACAAATTTTCGCTTGTCCTATATGGCAAGATGAGCAATGCTATTTAAGCCAAGATCGCAAGTTCTGCCTATTCGGCACGACATACATACATACATACATACACACATACATACATACACACATACATACATACATACATACATATATATTTTTTTTTTTTTTTTTTTCAACAAGTCGGCCGTCTCCCACCGAGGCAGGGTGACCCAAAAAAGAAAGAAAATCCCCAAAAAGAAAAATACTTTCATCATCATTCAACACTTTCACCACACTCGCACATTATCACTGTTTTTGCAGAGGTGCTCGGAATACAACAGTCTAGAAGCATACACATATAAAGATACACAACTTATCCCTCCAAACTGCCAATATCCCAAACCCCTCCTTTAAAGTGCAGGCATTGTACTTCCCATTTCCAGGACTCAAGTCCGACTATATGAAAATAACCGGTTTCCCTGAATCCCTTCACTACATATTACCCTGCTCACACTCCAACAGATCGTCAGGTCCCAAGTACCATTCGTCTCCATTCACTCCTATCTAACACGCTCACGCACGCTTGCTGGAAGTCCAAGCCCCTTACCCACAAAACCTCCTTTACCCCCTCTCTCCAACCCTTTCGAGGACGACCCCTACCCCGCCTTCCTTCCCCTATAGATTTATATGCTTTCCATGTCATTCTACTTTGATCCATTCTCTCTAAATGACCAAACCACCTCAACAACCCCTCTTCTGCCCTCTGACTAATACTTTTATTAACTCCACACCTTCTCCTAATTTCCACACTCCGAATTTTCTGCATAATATTTACACCACACATTGCCCTTAAACAGGACATCTCCACTGCCTCCAACCGTCTCCTCGCTGCTGCATTTACCACCCAAGCTTCACACCCATATAAGAGTGTTGGTACTACTATACTTTCATACATTCCCTTCTTTGCCTCCATAGATAACGTTTTTTGATTCCACATATACCTCAACGCACCACTCACCTTTTTTCCCTCATCAATTCTATGATTAACCTCATCCTTCATAAATCCATCCGTCGACACGTCAACTCCCAAGTATCTGAAAACATTCACTTCTTCCATACTCCTCCTCCCCAATTTGATATCCAATTTTTCTTTATCTAAATCATTTGACACCCTCATCACCTTACTCTTTTCTATGTTCACTTTCAACTTTCTACCTTTACACACATTCCCAAACTCATCCACTAACCTTTGCAATTTTTCTTTAGAATCTCCCATAAGCACAGTATCATCAGCAAAAAGTAACTGTGTCAATTCCCATTTTGAATTTGATTCCCCATAATTTAATCCCACCCCTCTCCCAAACACCCTAGCATTTACTTCCTTTACAACCCCATCTATAAATATATTAAACAACCATGGTGACATTACACATCCCTGTCTAAGACCTACTTTTACTGGGAAGTAGTCTCCCTCTCTTCTACACACCCTAACCTGAGCCTCACTATCCTCATAAAAACTCTTTACAGCATTTAATAACTTACCACCTATTACATATACTTGCAACATCTGCCACATTGCTCCTCTATCCACTCTATCATATGCCTTTTCTAAATCCATAAATGCAATAAAAACTTCCCTATCTTTATCTAAATACTGTTCACATATATGCTTCAATGTAAACACCTGATCTACACATCCCCTACCCACTCTGAAACCTCCTTGCTCATCCGCAATCCTACATTCTGTCTTACCTCTAATTCTTTCAATTATAACCCTACCGTACACTTTTCCTGTACTCAGTAAGCTTATTCCTCTATAATTTTTACAGTCTCTTTTGTCCCCTTTCCCTTTATATAAAGGGACTATACATGCTCTCTGCCAATCCCTAGGTACCTTCCCCTCTTTCATACATTTATTAAACAAAAGTACCAACCACTCCAACACTATATCCCCCCCTGCTTTTAACATTTCTGTCATGATCCCATCAGTTCCAGCTGCTTTACCCCCTTTCATTTTACGTAATGCCTCACGTACCTCCCCCACACTTACATTCTGCTCTTCTTCACTCCTAAAAGATGGTATACCTCCCTGACCAATGCATGAAATTACTGCCTCTGTTTCTTCCTTAACATTTAAAAGTTCCTCAAAATATTCTCGCCATCTACCCAATACCTCCATCTCCCCATCTACTAACTCCCCTACTCTGTTTTTAACTGACAAATCCATATTTTCCCTAGGCTTTCTTAACTTGTTTAACTCACTCCAAAATTTTTTCTTATTTTCATTAAAATTTCTTGACAGTGCCTCTCCCACTCTATCATCTGCTCTCCTTTTGCACTCTCTCACCACTCTCTTTACCTTTCTTTTACTCTCCATATACTCTGCTCTTCTTATAACACTTCTGTTTTGTAAAAACCTCTCATAAGCTACCTTTTTCTCTTTTATCACACCCTTTACTTCATCATGATGAAGATGATGACACACATATATATATATATATATATATATATATATATATATATATATATATATATATATATATATATATATATATATATATATGTATTCTTTTCTTTTTCTTTCAACGTACCAGCCGTATCCCACTGAGGTGGGGTGGCCCAAAAGAAAAAACTGAAGTTTCTCCTATTAAATTTAGTAATATATACAGGAGAAGGGGTTACTAGCCCCTTGCCCCTGGCATTTTAGTTGCCTCTTACAACACGCATGGCTTACGGAGGAGGAATTCTGTTCCACTTTCCCATGGAGATAAGAGGAAATAAATAAGAACAAGAACTAGAAAGAAAATAGAAGAAAACCCAGAGGGGTGTGTATATATATGCTTGTACATGTGTGTGTAGTGTGACCTAAGTGTAAGTAGAAGTAGCAAGACGTACCTGTAATCTTGCATATTTATGAGACAGGCAAAAGACACCAGCAATCCTACCATCATGTACAACAATTACAGGCTTTCGTTTTACACTCACTTGGCAGGATGGTAGTACCCCCCTGGATGGTTGCTGTCTACCAACCTACTACCTAAATACATATATATATATATATATATTTTTTTTTTATTATCACACTGGCCGATTCCCACCAAGGCAGGGTGGCCTGAAAAAGAAAAACTTTCACCATCATTCACTCCATCACTGTCTTGCCAGAAGGGTGCTTTACACTACAGTTTTGAAACTGCAACATTAACACCCCTCCTTCAGAGTGCAGGCACTGTACTTCCCATCTCCAGGACTCAAGTCCGGCCTGCCGGTTTCCCTGAACCCCTTCATAAATGTTACTTTGCTCACACTCCAACAGCACGTCAAGTATTAAAAACCATTTGTCTCCATTCACTCCTATCAAACACGCTCACGCATGCCTGCTGGAAGTCCAAGCCCCTCGCACACAAAACCTCCTTTACCCCCTCCCTCCAACCTTTCCTAGGCCGACCCCTACCCCGCCTTCCTTCCACTACAGACTGATACACTCTTGAAGTTATTCTGTTTCGCTCCATTCTCTCCACATGTCCGAACCACCTCAACAACCCTTCCTCAGCCCTCTGGACAACAGTTTTGGTAATCCCGCACCTCCTCCTAACTTCCAAACTACGAATTCTCTGCATTATATTCACACCACACATTGCTCTCAGACATGACATCTCCACTGCCTCCAGCCTTCTCCCCGCTGCAACATTCATCACCCATGCTTCACACCCATATAAGAGCGTTGGTAAAACTATACTCTCATACATTCCCCTCTTTGCCTCCAAGGACAAAGTTCTTTGTCTCCACAGACTCCTAAGTGCACCACTCACCCTTTTCCCCTCATCAATTCTATGATTCACCTCATCTTTCATAGACCCATCCGCTGACACGTCCACTCCCAAATATCTGAATACATTCACCTCCTCCATACTCTCTCCCTCCAATCTGATATCCAATCTTTCATCACCTAATCTTTTTGTTATCCTCATAACCTTACTCTTTCCTGTATTCACTTTCAATTTTCTTCTTTTGCACACCCTACCAAATTCATCCACCAATCTCTGCAACTTCTCTTCAGAATCTCCCAAGAGCACAGTGTCATCAGCAAAGAGCAACTGTGACAACTCCCACTTTATGTGTGATTCTTTATCTTTTAACTCCACGCCTCTTGCCAAGACCCTCGCATTTACTTCTCTTACAACCCCATCTATAAATATATTAAACAACCACGGTGACATCACACATCCTTGTCTAAGGCCTACTTTTACTGGGAAATAATTTCCCTCTTTCCTACATACTCTAACTTGAGCCTCACTATCCTCGTAAAAACTCTTCACTGCTTTCAGTAACCTACCTCCTACACCATACACCTGCAACATCTGCCACATTGCCCCCCTATCCACCCTGTCATACGCCTTTTCCAAATCCATAAATGCCACAAAGACCTCTTTAGCCTTATCTAAATACTGTTCACTTATATGTTTCACTGTAAACACCTGGTCCACACACCCCCTATCTTTCCTAAAGCCTCCTTGTTCATCTGCTATCCTATTCTCCGTCTTACTCTTAATTCTTTCAATAATAACTCTACCATACACTTTGCCAGGTATACTTAACAGACTTATCCCCCTATAATTTTTCCACTCTCTTTTATCCCCTTTGCCTTTATACAAAGGAACTATGCATGCTCTCTGCCAATCCCTAGGTACCTTACCCTCTTCCATACATTTATTAAATAATTGCACCAACCACTCCAAAACTATATCCCCACCTGCTTTTAACATTTCTATCTTTATCCCATCAATCCCGGCTGCCTTACCCCCTTTCGTTTTACCTACTGCCTCACGAACTTCCCCCACACTCACAACTGGCTCTTCCTCCCTCCTACAAGATGTTGTTCCTCCTTGCCCTATACACGAAATCACAGCTTCCCTATCTTCATCAACATTTAACAATTCCTGAAAATATTCCCTCCATCTTCCCAATACCTCTAACTCTCCATTTAATAACTCTCCTCTCCTATTTTTAACTGACAAATCCATTTGTTCTCTAGGCTTTCTTAACTTGTTAATCTCACTCCAAAACTTTTTCTTATTTTCAACAAAATTTGTTGATAACATCTCACCCACTCTCTCATTTGTTCTCTTTTTACATTGCTTCACCACTCTCTTAACCTCTCTCTTTTTCTCCCTATACTCTTCCCTCCTTTCATCACTTCTACTTTGTAAAAACTTCTCATATGCTAACTTTTTCTCCCTTACTACTCTCTTCACATCATCATTCCACCAATCGCTCCTCTTCCCTCCCGCACCCACTTTCCTGTAACCACAAACTTCTGCTGAACACTCTAACACTACAGTTTTAAACCTACCCCATACCTCTTCGACCCCATTGCCTATGCTCTCATTAGCCCATCTATCCTCCAATAGCTGTTTATATCTTACCCTAACTGCCTCCTCTTTTAGTTTATAAACCTTCACCTCTCTCTTCCCTGATGCTTCTATTCTCCTTGTATCCCATCTACCTTTTACTCTCAGTGTAGCTACAACTAGAAAGTGATCTGATATATCTGTGGCCCCTCTATAAACATGTACATCCTGAAGTCTACTCAACATTCTTTTATCTACCAATACATAATCCAACAAACTACTGTCATTTCACCCTACATCATATCTTGTATACTTATTTATCCTCTTTTTCTTAAAATATGTATTACCTATAACTAAACCCCTTTCTATACAAAGTTCAATCAAAGGGCTCCCATTATCATTTACACCTGGCACCCCAAACTTACCTACCACACCCTCTCTAAAAGTTTCTCCTACTTTAGCATTCAGGTCCCCTACCACAATTACTCTCTCACTTGGTTCAAAGGCTCCTATACATTCACTTAACATCTCCCAAAATCTCTCTCTCTCCTCTGCATTCCTCTCTTCTCCAGGTGCATACACGCTTATTATGACCCACTTCTCGCATCCAACCTTTACTTTAATCCACATAATTCTTGAATTTACACATTCATATTCTCTTTTCTCCTTCCATAACTGATCATTATATATATATACATACACATATATATATATACATATATACATACATACATACATACATACATACATACACACACACACACACATGCACGCATGCACGCATGCACACGCACACATGCACAGACATGCACGCATGCACACGCACACATGCACAGACACGCACGCACGCACACATACATACATACATACATATACATACATACAGCCTCTCCTCACTTAGCAACGTACTCGTAACGACTCAGGCTTATTACGGGCTCTCTGACCAGTATGCATACCTAAATATTACGACTGATTTCCTCTATTCTGTTTATTACAATATACAATACACTACTGTATAAACATTTAAAAATATACTAAAAATGTTATAAATGGTGCAAAGTTGACATTAAAACAATATCAAAGATGGTTGACACAAACCCACTACCATTATAGTATGCTCCTTGCTTAGCGACGAATTCATTTACCACCGTCGTCTTAATAATGGAACTCTGTCATTAAGTGAGGAGAGGCTGTATATCTCTCTCTCTCTCTCTCCATGGGGAAGTAGAACAGAATTCTTCCTCCATAAACCATGCATGTTGTAAGAGGTGACTAAAATGCCAGGAGCAAGGGGCTAGTAACCCCTTCTCCTGTATATCTGGAGATTCTGGAGAGAGTTTCGGGGGTCAACGCCCCCGCGGCCCGGTCTGTGACCAGGCCTCCTTAGGTCAGTGTCCCAGGATGCGACCCACACCAGTCGACTAACACCCAGGTACCCATTTTACTGATGGGGAACATAGACAACAGGTGGAAAGAAACACGTCCAATGTTTCTACTCTGGCTGGGAATCGAACCCAGGCCCTCACCATGTGAAGCGAGAGCGTTAACCACCAGGCCACCAAATTTAAAAGGAGAAACTTTCATTTTTCCTTTTAGGCCACCCTGTCTCGGTGAGATATGGCTGATTTGTTGAAAGAAGAATATCTATCTCTATATATTTGTCTCTGTCTCTTTCTGTCTTATCCTAGAGGAAGGCCATTCATGTAAAGAATCATATATAGAGATTACATGATTACTACCTGCCCTCAGCTCTAACCAAAGACAGCATCAGGAATTAAAGAAACAGCTGTTTACAATAAATGACATGTATAAACTAGAGATGGGATACTATGAGCTTAACTCTGCTTCTGTAACTAAAAATAGGTAACTACAGATCCCAAGCTAGGAGACTCAGTCATACATAAAAACTTGATAGCTGCTGCAGCCCACTACCCCTCGGAAACTATGATGGAACAAAGCACAACTCACAGTATGGACATATCTGGAGTGGAACTCAGTGGCCTCCTTTAGGAAGGTAAGTCCAGGATGTGTATCCACTACATCCTGGATCATGCTGAGGAAATCCTCAGGCATGAGGTAGTTTCGCATGCCACGACTCAACACCCGAACAAATCGAGAAGCCATGTCATGACAAGTTGAGATCACTCTGTGCCACAAAAATATAAAGTTACATTCAAGGCATAAACTTTAATGCTACAAGGCAAATTTTTATTTTACATTTCTGCTATTTTGAGAATTACAATTATGACAGTGCTAGACTGAGATTATACAGTACTCTTAAATACACTACTGTAAAATACAGTGGACCCTAGCCTAACGAACGCATCGTATAACGTTAAATCCGCCAAGCGATACATTGTAACGCAAAAATTTTGCCTCGGCTAGCGCTAAAAGACTCGCTCAATGCGATTTGTTCGAGACGCGTCCACATGCGGCCTGAGCCTGCCTCACTTGTTCCGTGGGTACTGGTGTTTACAAGCCAGCCACCACAGTCGCTTCCAAGCATACAATCGGAGCATTTCATATTATCACAGCCTTTTTAGTGATTGCACCTGCAAAATAAGTCACCATGGGCCCCAAGAAAGCTTCTAGTGCCAACCCTACAGCAAAAAGGGTGAGAATTACTATGGATATGAAGAAAGAGATCATTGCTAAGTATGAAAGTGGAGTGCGTGTCTCCAAGCTGGCCAGGTTGTACACAAAATCCCAATCAACCATCGTTACTATTGTGGCCAAGAAAATGGCGATCAAGGAAGCTGTTCTTGCCAAAGGTGCAACTTTTTCGAAACAGAGATCGCAAGTGATAGAAGATGTTGAGAGACTGTTATTGGTGTGGATAAACAAAAAACAGATAGCAGGAGATAGCATCTCTCAAGCGATCATATGTGTAAAGGCTAGGAAGTTGCATGACGATTTAATTAGAAAAATGCCTGCAACTAGTGGTGATGTGAGTGAATTTAAGGCCAGCAAAGGTTGGTTTGAGAGATTTAAGAATCATAGTGGCATACATAGTGTGATAAGGCATGGTGAGGCTGCCAGTTCGGACCACAAAGTGGCTGAAAAATATGTGCAGGAATTCAAGGAGTACATAGAGGCTGAAGGATTGAAACCTGAACAAGTGTTTAATTGTGATGAAACAGGCCTGTTTTGGAAGAAATTGCCAAGCAGGACCTACATTACTCAGGAGGAAAAGGCACTCCCAGGACATAAGCCTATGAAAGACAGGCTTATTCTGTTGATGTGTGCCAATGCTAGTGGTGATTGCAAAGTGAAACCTTTATTGGTGTATCACTCTGAAACTCCCAGTGTGTTCAGGAAAAACAATGTCCTCAAGGCTAATTTGTGTGTGCTGTGAAGGGCAAACAGTAAGGCATGGGTCACTAGGGACTTTTTCTATGACTGGTTACACCATGCATTTGCCCCCACTGTGAAAAATTACCTAATTGAAAAGAAATTAGACCTTAAGTGCCTCCTGTTATTAAACAATGCTCCTGGTCGTCCTTCAGACGTGGCAGAGTGACTTTCTGCGGAAATGAGCTTCATTAAGGTCAAGTTTTTGCCTCCTAATACCACTCCTCTCCTGCAGCCCATGGACCAGCAGGTCATTTCCAACTTCAAGAAACTGTACACAAAAGCTATGTTTGAAAGGTGCTTTGTAATGACCTCAGAAACTCAATTGACCCTGAGAGAGTTTTGGAGAGATCACTTTAGCATCCTCAATTGTGTAAACATTATAGGTAAGGCTTGGGAGGAAGTGACTAAGAGGACCTTGAACTCTGCTTGGAAGAAACTGTGGCCAGAATGTGTAGACAAAAGGGATTTTGAAGGGTTTGAGGCTAACCCTGGGAATCCTATGCCAGTTGAGGAATCCATTGTGGCATTGAGGAAGTCCTTGGGGTTGGAGGTTAGTGGGGAGGATGTGGAAGAGTTGGTGGAGGAGGACAATGAAGAACTAACCACTGATGAGCTGTTAGATCATCTTCAACAGCAAGAGGCCACCTGAGGAAACTGCTTCGGAGGACGGGATAGAGATATTGAGGAAGTTGCCTACTTCAAAGATTAAGGAAATGTGTGCAATGTGGCTTAAAGTGTAAACCTTTTTTGATGAAAATCACCCTCACACAGCTATTGCAAGCCGTGCTGGTGACTATTACACTGACAATGTTGTGAAACACTTTAGGAATGTCATAAAGGAACGGGAGGTACAGGCCTCTATGGACAGATATGTTGTGCGACAGAGGTCCAGTGACTCTCAAGCTGGTCCTAGTGGCATTAAAAGAAGAAGGGAAGTAACCCCGGAAAAGGACTTGCCACCTCAAGTCCTAATGAAAGGGGATTCCCCTTCTAAACATTAACACCATCCACAGTCTCCCCTCCTCCCATCCCATCAATCATCACCAGATCTTCAATAAAGGTAAGTGTCATGTAACTGTGCATGTCTTCTTCAGTTTGTGTGTATTAAAATTAATATTTCATGTGGTAATTTTTTTTTTTTCATACTTTGGGGTGTCAGGAACGGATTAATTTGATTTCCATTATTTCTTATGGGGAAAATTAATTTGCCTAACAATAATTTTGCCTAACGTTGAGCTCTCAGGAACGGATTAATAGTGTTAGGCGAGGGTCCACTGTACTGCACTGTATTTAGGTTGCAATGTACAATTTTTAAGGATACACTTTTATAATTGAAAATTAAGATGAAAATTTAAATATCAAGTAATGAATTTAAAAATACAATAATAATGCAAATAAATGGTAAATCACAAAAATAAAATTATATATCAACAATAAATAATGTTATTAATTGTACTGATAATTTTCTGTCAGTCTGGAAATGCTTAAAGATTAAGTAGAATAAGTTAGGATAGTGATATGAACCCAATTTATATAGCAGCTAAACTGCAATAGCTGTTAAGATTTACCTGCTCCAGTAATCAGCAAACTGTTCTTGTGTGAGGTAGCCGAGCTTATCCCCGCCAGCGGCGATGAAGAGAGGGGCCTTCCAGTAGAGAGGCAGCTGGCAGGCCCGCATTAGAGGCTCCATGTTCTCACGGGTCACCTGTCCCCCTTGCTCACGGAAAACGGCACCCACCCGCGACAGTGCCTGCTCCTGTGTCATCTGACTTGTTGGCCGACCCATCGGGTAATAGAATCTGTAAAGACAAACAGATTTACCTATAAAAAAGTATTATCCTGTTGAATGAGTAAACTTAAAGCTGATTGCATGTATTATTAGAAAGACACCCATTAAACACTAGGAAACAGTACAAATGTCTTCGATTTCTTACTGTTTAATGTAAGTCATTCGGACAGATTTGAAAATGGGTGCAAGTTTGTGCTCTCGTGTGAGTAGTCTGTGTGTTCTTGAACATAGTTTGGTCATCCTTGTGCATGATTTGCATGTTTTAGTTTATACTTTATATTAACTTAATTACATTTCTGTGCTTATTTTATGTGAATTATTGTAATGTAAACTGGGAACGAGTAATGTAATAAAATAGGAAATTTTAATGAAGCATTTAACTTATAACTGTGTGTAAAAAGATTACAACAAGGCATACTTCAGGGAAACTTCACGGAACTTAGACACACATCAAAGATCATAAATTCTTGTGAAATACATCTAACATGAACGAGTGTCATTCAGAAACAACGATGACAAATTTATGGAATGGACAGAGGTGAAGCTCATCAAAGTTATAAATATACAGCAAAAGGAAATGTTTAAAATCTGCATTATCATATTCAACATCATTACCCTAAACCAAGCCAGTTTTCAAATCATAAAAACTTAGTATAGCCTCTCCTCACTTAGTAACGTACTTGTTTACCGACAACTCGGACTTATGACAGGTTCTCTGATCAGTTTCCATACCTAAATAATGTATATTAGAGCCGATTTTCTCTATTCTGTTTATTACAATATACAGTACACTACTGTATAAATGTTTAAAAATATACCAGAAATGTTATAAATGGTGCAAAGGTAACATTAAAACAATATCAAAGATGGTTGACACCAACCCATTATCATTATAGTATGCACCTCATTTAGCGACAGATTTGTTTACCGAAGTGGTCTTAGGAACGGAACTCCATCGTTAAGTGAGGAGAGGTTGTATATACATGTCTTACTTCAGTAACGACTGGACCGGCAGGACACTGCAGAGTACAGTGGACCCCCGACATTCGATGGCATCGACATTCGATAAATCCGACATTCGATGCATTTTAACGCAAAAATTTCGCCTCGACATTCGATCGAAAACCAGCTATTTGATACGATTCATACGAGACGTGTCCACATGCAGCCTGAACTGCCCCGTGTGTGCCAGTGTTTACAAGCCAGCCAGTGTGCGAGCATCTAAGGATACATTCGGTACATTCCATATTATCCATATTATCACTGTTTTTGGTGCTTGTTTCTGCAAAATAAGTAACCACGGGCCCCAAGAAAGCTTCTAGTGCCAACCCATCGATAAAAAAGGTGCTAATGACTATTAAAATGAAGAAAGAGATAATTGCAAAGTACGAAAGTGGAGTGCGTGTGTCGGAGCTGGCCAGGTTGTATAGTAAACCCCAATCAACCATCTCTACTATAGTGAGCAGAAAAACGGCAATCAAGGAAGCTGTTGTTGCAAAAGGTGCAACTATGTTTTCGAAACAGAGATCGCTAATGTTAGAAGATGTTGAGAGACTGTTACTGGTGTGGATAAACGAAAAACAGATAGCAGGAGATAGCATCTCTCAAGCAATCATTTGTGAAAAGGCTAGGAAGTTTCATGATGATTTGGTAAAGAAATTGCCTGCAACTAGTGGTGATGTGAGTGAATTTGAGGCCAGCAAAGGTTGGTTTGAAAGATTTAAGAATCGTAGTGGCATACACAGTATGGTAAGGCATGGTGAGGCTGCCAGTTCAGACCACAAAGCAGCTGAAAAATATGTGCATGAATTCAAAGAGTACATAGAGGCTGAAGGATTGAAACCTGAACAAGTGTTTAATTGTGACGAAACAGGCCTGTTTTGGAAGAAATTGCCAAGCAGGACCTACATTACTCAGGAGGAAAAGGCACTCCCAGGACATAAGCCTATGAAAGACAGGCTTACTCTTCTGATGTGTGCCAATGCTAGTGGTGATTGCAAAGTGAAGCCTTTATTGGTGTATCACTCTGAAACTCCCAGAGCGTTCAAGCAAAAGAATATCCTCAAGGCTAATTTGTGTGTGCTGTGGAGGGCAAACACTAAGGCATGGGTCACTAGGGACTTTTTCTATGACTGGTTACACCATGCATTTGCCCCCCACTGTGAAAAATTACCCAATTGAAAAGAAATTAGACCTTAAGTGCCTCCTGGTATTAGACAATGCTCCTGGTCATACTTCAGATGTGGCAGAGCGACTTTCTGCGGACATGAGCTTCATTAAGGTCAAGTTTTTGCCTCCTAATACCACTCCTCTCCTGCAGCCCATGGACCAGCAGATCATTTCCAACTTCAAGAAACTGTACACAAAAGCTATGTTTCAAAAGTGCTTTGTAGTGACCACAGAAACTCAACTGACTCTAAAAGAGTTTTGGAAGGATCACTTTAATATCCTCAATTGTATAAAACTTATAGGTACGGCTTGGGAGGAAGTGACTAAGAGGACCTTGAACTCTGCTTGGAAAAAACTGTAGCCAGAATGTGTAGACAAAAGGGACTTTGAAGGGTTTGAGGCTAACCCTGAGAATCCTATGCTAGCTGAGGAATCCATTGTTGCATTGGGGAAGTCCTTGGGGTTGGAGGTTAATGGGGAGGAAGTGGAAGAGTTGGTGGAGGAGGACAATGACGAACTAACCACTGATGAGCTGCTAGATCATCTTCAACAGCAAGAGGCCAGACCTGAGGAAACTGCTTCGGAGGAGGGGAGAGAGAAATTGAAGAAGTTGCCTACTTCAAAGATTAAGGAAATGTGTGCAAAGTGGCTTGAAGTGCAAACCTTTTTTGATGAAAATCATCCTGACACAGCTACTGCAAGCCATGCTGGTGACTATTACACTGACAATGTTGTGAACCACTTTAGGAAAGTCATAAAGGAACGAGAGGTACAGGCCTCTATGGACAGATATGTTGTGCGACAGAAGTACAGTGACTCTCAAGCTGGTCCTAGTGGCATTAAAAGAAGAAGGGAAGTAACCCCGGAAAAAGACTTGATACCTCAAGTCCTAATGGAAGGGGATTCCCCTTCTAAACACTAACACCATCCACACTCTCCCCTCCTCCCATCCCATCAATCATCACCAGATCTTCATTAAAGGTAAGTGCCAATTATTCTACTGTTATTAATCTATTGTTATTGTTGTTATTGTAATTTTTCTATTGCATCAAACTTAATATTTCATGTGGTAAAATTTTTTTTTTCATACTTTTGGGTGTCTTGCACGGATTAATTTGGTTTCCATTATTTCTTATGGGTAAAATTAATTCAACTTTCAATATTTTCGACATTCGATGAGCTCTCAGGAATGGATTAATATCGAATGTCGGGGGTCCACTGTACTTTAGAAACCTATTTGATGCAGATAATGGACCAGTCACTCGCAATAAACCAGTCACCTACTAATACATCACATAGGTGTGATGTGGAATTGTATCTTATCTATCTCTTAAAAGTGCTAAAAGTTTAACCCCTTAATTGTCCAAACATAGATCTACGTTTTTACCACTAGCGCTCCAAACGTAGATCTACATTTTATTTTTTCTGCCTTCAAATTTGGCGTGATAGGCCTGAGTGGCCTAGACATGAGAGAATGGGTCTGTGTACTCAGTGTGCCCTGAATGAAAAAATCAGGGACTGCGCAGTACCACATGGTAGCACCAGTTAGTTGTGGCTCCATCCTGGGTCAACATCGTGGCAAACCCACGTGATTCACTCACGCCTCAGCATATTAACACTCTCTTATTTGAGGAAAGTGATATATACAACATGAGTTTAGTGGATCTGAGACCGATGTGGCCACTAATGATCAAGGAATTATTGGAAATACAGTGGACCCCCGCCTTACGAACGCATCGTGTTATGTTAAATCCACCATACGAAGCATCTGAATGCAAAAATTTTGCCTCGCCTCACGATAAAAAACTCGCCTTATGTGATTCGTCCGGGACGCGTCCCACATGTGGCCTCAGTGCCAGTGTTTACAAGCCAGCCAGTGCGGTCGCATCTACGCATGCATTCGGTACATTTCACATTATCAAGTGCTTGTAACTGCAAAATAAGTCACCATGGACCCCAAGAAAGGTTCTAGTGCCATCCCTGTGGTAAAAAGGGCGAGAATTAGAATGGAATTGACAAACGAGATTAAGGAAATGTGTGCAAAGTGGGTTGAGCTGCAAACCTTTACGGATGAAAATCACCCTGACACAGCTACTGCAAGCCGTGTTGGCAGCCTGTACAATGACAATGTTATGGCCCATTTTAGGAAAGTCTTAAAGGAACAGGAGGTACAGAGCTCTATGGACAGATTTGTTGTGTGACAGGTCCAGTGACTCTCAAGCTGGTCCTAATGGCATTAAAAGAAAAAGGGAAGTAACCCCGGAAAAAGACTTGCTACCTCAAGTCCTAATGGAAGGGGATTCCCCTTTTAAACAATAACTTCCACACTCTCCCCTCCTCCCATCCCATCAATCACCACCAGATCTTCAATAAAGGTAAGTGTTATGCATTCTATTCTTAGTAGAGTAGTAATTGTGCATGTCTTCTTCAGTTTGTGTGTATTAAAATTAATATTTCATGTGGTAAAAAAATTTTTTTCCATACTTTGGGGTGTCAGGAACAGATTAATTTGATTTCCATATTGCTTATGGGGAAAATTAATTCAGCTAACGATAATTTCGGCTTAAGATGAGCTCTCAGGAGCGGATTAATATCGTAAGGCGGGGCTCCACTGTACTGACAATAACCCAGATAACCCTCAACCCATCACCTCCGGGGTGGCCAGTGGGGCCACATAAGACCCTCAGCCAAGCACCTCTGGGGAGGCCAGTGTTACAATCCAGAGGCCATATTCTGTCATTTTTGGTGAAGATGCGAGTGAAAGTGATATCAGTGATGATGAGATTGATTTTATGCCCACAGATGATTCATCAAGTGATAGTCATATACATTATTCCCCAGTGAAACATACCTTTAGGCGTTGTCGCCTACGTTCAGGCAGTGTGCCATATGCAGTGCCCAAGGGTCATGGGAGGTCACAGTCAAAAACCCCAGCAACTGATAGTGATAGTGATCATGAAGGAGAATACTCAGGGATGGAGGATGAGGTGGTGGTGGGTGGCATGGTTACTGGCCTGCGTGGTGCATTGGGAGGGCAGACAAAGGATCGCCTGGCAACCCCTCAACCATGTGCTTCCTCCACTCCCATCCCCCCTCCTGCTCCCCCATGCCCCATACCTCAGGTCCACCCTGCACCATGTGACCGTGAGTGGAAATGGACACAAAGTACAACATTCGTGCCACATCCTTTCGATTCCAATGCCAGTGGAAGTGGCATCCTCCTAGAATGTCCCATCACAAATGAGTCTGCAAAGTTAGACTTTTTCCAACTATACTTTGATGGGCCGCTAATGAACTTGATTATCACCCAGACAAACGACTCCTACCACTATACAATGGACAACACAGAGGTTGCAGAATCGTCACGGCTGGGCAGGTGGAAAGATACAAATGTGGCCGAAATGTATTTATTCCTTGGCACTGTCATGCTTATGCCTCATACATATAAGCACAACATAGCACATTAGTGGTCCACAGACTACTTCATCAGTACTCCTGTTTTCCGTGACCCCCTTCCCTGCAACAGATTCACTCTGTTGCTACGAATGTTGCACTTCTCAGAGAGGACTAGGCCCAACAGAATTGACCTTCTATACAAAATCCAGGAAATTTTATGTATCATACGCAGAAATTCAGTGCCTATTTTTATCCATTCAAGAACATTGTTGTAGACGAGTCCTTGATTCTGTTCAAAGGATGCCTGTCATTTATTTATTTAACATGACTCACTTAATTGTAATGACAAGATTGCAAACAAACCATACCAAGTTTTGAGACTCTCTGATCGTGGGTTCTATCCCCATCTGTGGTATGATTTATTTATTTATTTATTTTATGTCTTTGCAAACAGTACATTGAGATTTTATATTTACAATAGTGGGTTGCAATGCAAAGATGCCTCTATTATGCCTAGGCATTATGGGTCAACTTAACATTATTGGCTTACATTCTACTTAACACTAAGGAGTATATCATAGTTGTACAGTAGGATAGTAATTATTTCATAGTTGTAGAGTAGAATATTAATTATGAATGAATCAAAATTTATATAATGCAAAGATATATTTATATTCGAACATACTCTTTGAGAAAACAATGATTCAATTATATTCCTGTCAACAATGGATAAAAGGTTCAAAGTGATTGTTTCAGTTATGATGTGGGAGTACATAGGTGAGTATGTGTGTATTGAGTATTTAGCATTCAGTCTAGGGTGATTAAGTGGCTTTTGAGAAGAGTCTTAAATTGATTTTCAGACTGGGTTACTTTAATATCTTCTGGTAATGAATTCCATATTTTGGGGCCCTTTATGTGCATAAGAGTTTTTACACAGTGTGATATGGACACGAGGTACAGGAAGGCCCCACTTATACGGCGGGTTAGGTTCCAGGCTACCGCCGTAAAGCGGAAATCGCCGTAAAGTGGAACACCCTTTTTTTCCACTTATAAATGCATACAAACACTAGATAACAAGTTTACACTAACATATATTAAGTTAGCAATAGAACCAGGCATCAAAAAACAATAAAAAGGTACAATACACACATAGTGCAC
This sequence comes from Cherax quadricarinatus, assembly GCF_038502225.1. Taxonomy (NCBI): domain Eukaryota; kingdom Metazoa; phylum Arthropoda; class Malacostraca; order Decapoda; family Parastacidae; genus Cherax; species Cherax quadricarinatus. The sequence continues at coordinate 35,568,080 of NC_091300.1, read as the reverse complement.
TCATTACTTACCTTAAAATATTTATAGTCTTAATCTAGGGTGAGACAAGTAGTATTTATTGTAAGAAATCAAGTGTGGTATGTATTGTAATAGCCTCACCAGGCCACCCCACCCACACATACTATTCTATGATATTTAAGCATCCCAGAGCGATAAAATGTATATACAGTTCACTCATTACTTACCTTAAAATATTTGTAGTCTTAATGTAGGGTCAGGAGTAAGTAAATGAGATAAAACGAATAAATGAGAGAGAGAAAGAATGAATACATGAGAGGGGGCAGGCGCAGTTATGTAAACAAACCAGGCGAAGGTAAGTTTTGTAAACAAACGAAGTGTACACGTCTGGTTTGTGTACAAGTTACATTGTGTACAGGTTGTCTCTACATTGATACGGTAGAATTAATAAAGAAGAACACTCCCATTCTCATGTAACATCATTTTGAGAAGAAATGAAGCTCTGAGTGAAGGCAATGGAAATAAGTCACACTGACTTTTTTGGGTTATCCTAGGTTCTCTACACGTATGTTGTTATGTATGATAATCTATGTAACTGTATTTGTGTATACCTGAATAAACTTACTTACATACATACGAAAGGAATAATTTTCTACAGTTACCCCCAGTAACACATTTACTCTTATGTTAGATTAGAGAAAATGTTATTCTTGGCGTCACTTGTACAAGTTATGTGGCTCCCACATCTTATATTTATGTTTATTTATTCTATTGTGGGGTGTATTTATCATCTTTTTATGTTATGTATCGTGTTTATTATATAATTTTGAAAAAAATATCATGGATGGATTAATGAAAATGTGTATATTACCGTAATATACGACATTTAATGAGACTCAGTATTGTTATTATCACCACTTGTGCAAGTCGTCTGCTACGACATCTCACATTTGTTTATTTATTCTACTGTGGGGTGTATTTATCTTATTTATATGTTATGCATCGTGTTTATTATATAATTTTGAAAAAAATATCATGGATGGATTAATGAAAATGTGTATATTAACGTAATATACGACATTTAAATGACTCGATGTATGTAAGTTTATTTAGGTACAGGTATACATAAGTATAATTATCAGAGTATATATAAAATATGAAATAACTTTTAAAAACATTTGAAATTTTGGAGTTTCCAGACAAAATGGAGAGACTTAGTGCTTACTGAGCTCATGGAGAATGTAAACAAACAGGGTGGGGCACGGTGACCGTATTAGAAAGTCAGGTGGGGGGAGCCGTATAGTGAGTTTTGGTCATAATTTGAAATGTCCGTATTAGCGGAACGCCGTAAAGTGAAACGCCGTAAAGCGGGGCCTTCCTGTATATCAAAAAGAGATCTGTCTCGTGTTGTGGTCATGTGTCCTGTTTAGGTTGGTGAGAAGTTTCAGTGGAAGGTTTATATTTGCATGTATTGTTCTGTGTATGTAGTAGGCACATGAATCAGTATGGATGTTCTTAATGGTGAGCAGATTCAGACTTCTGAAAATTGGTGGAGTATGCTGGTGGGAGTGGGAATTTGTTATCATTCTTACTCCTGCCTTTTGCTGGGTTATTAGGGGTTTTAGGTGATTGGATGTTGTTGATCCCCATGCACAAATTCCATATGTAAGATAAAGGTATATGAGTGAATGGTACAGTGCCAGGAGAGCTGATTGTGGAACGTAGTACCTATCTTTGATAGTATGCCTACAGTCTTGGAGATTTTCTTGGTGATTTGTTGTATGTGTGTCCGGAACTTAAGGCTACTGTCAAGGTGGATACCTAGGAATTTTCCCTCTGTGAGTCTTGTGACTGATGATCCATTTAGCATTATGTTAATTGGATCATTTGCAGCTTTGTTTCCAAACTGAATGAAATAGGTTTTATCAGCGTTCAGGGTAAGTTCATTAGTCATCATCCAGGCAGATATTTTCTGTAATTCAGCATTGACTGTGTTTGCTAGTATGACTGTGTTTGGGTGGGAAAAGACACATGTAGTGTCATCTGCAAATAATATGGGTTTGAGTAGCTGTGATGCATTCAGTAGATCATTGATGTAGATGAGAAAGAGGAGTGGTCCAAGGACGCTTCCTTGTGGGACTCCTACTGTGATTGGTTGGGTGGAAGAGTTTGCATCATTTGCATACACATATTGAGTTCTGTTACTAAGGTATGATTTTAGGTAGTTGAGGGAGTGGCCTCTGATACCACAGTGCATTAATTTGGAGTACAGCAGTTCATGGTCGACTGTATCGAAAGATTTACGTAAATCAATGAAAATGCCCAGCGGGACTTCTTTCTTTTCAAGTGTGGTATATATTAGTTCTAGCATGTGTATGATAGCATCATTTGTGCTTTTATTATTCCTGAATTCAAATTGACAAGGGTTTAATATGTTGTGTGCAATGAGGTAGGAATAGATCAGTCTATGAATTAATTTTTCAAAGATTTTAGAGAGCAGTTATTCAAGTCAGCTTGGTCACCTCCTTTATGGATCGGAGTGACCCTCGCTATTTTGAGGATTGTTGGGAAGGTAGATGATTCAATGGATTTGTTAAAGAGCATTGCAATAATTGGTGACAATACTTGAGAAGCTTTTTTGTACATAAAAGCAGGCAAGTTGTTTATGTCTCCTGCCTTGTTTTTAAGGGTGTTTATGATGAGCGTAACTTGAATGGGGTTGGTTGGAGCTAGGAATAGCATATTTGGGTAGGTACCTATGAGGTAGTCTGATGGACGGGTGTTTGTGCTTGGTATTTTGTTTGCTAGGTATTTTCCTATGGTGGAGAAGAAAACATTAAGTCTGTTTGCTGTTTCGGTTGGAGTGAGTAGGGGTTCATCTGATTTTGTTAGTTTCATTTTGTTTTTGGATAACTTTTTAGTTCCAAGAATTTCAGATAGAGTTTTCCATGTTTTTCTCATATCACCTTTGATGTTATGTAATCTATTTTCATAATACGTACAATTCTTTTGACCTTCTTATCAGGCTGGTAAGTGCTGACGAGTAACTTTTTGACTGTTCTCTAGTTATTTGACCCATTCTATACTGTTTTTCATATTTGTGCTTTGTGTTAATGGATTTGAGGATGCTTGGTGTTAGCCAGGGATTATTCAGTCACTTTGCTGTGATCTGTTTAGTTTTTCTGGGGCAATGTCTGTTATAGAGGCATTGGGCTTTCTTTAGAAAATTATTTATGCATTCATTCATATCTGTATATGTTTCGAGCTCATTTTGCCAATCGATGTTATTCATAGCAATACATGTATATACCAAGCAATATACACCAAGCAAAAGTAATCGCTTTGGTATAAAACTGTTTGTTATGTGTGACTGTGAGAGTGGCATAGTGTTGGATGTCACTGTCTACACCAGGAGAAACACAATCAATGATGACAGGTGGATGTTGGGCATTTCCAGTGATGTTGTTCACAAGATGATGGAACCATACCTTGGCAAGGGCCATACATTGTACACAGACAACTGGTATACAAGCCCTATGCTCACTGATTTCCTACATGTGAACAATACTGATATATGTGGAACAGTGAGAAGAAATAGAAAACATGTGCCAAGGTTCAGTGGAGGCAGTGGTGAAGGTGCAGTGCAAGTGTTTCATGCCAATGACATGATGGCACTGACACGGCACGACAAACGTTACATGACATTGCTGTCAACCATCCACAAAAACGAGATGGTACAAACAGACAAAGTGAACAGGGAGACCAATGAACGCATTGTAAAGCCAGCTGCTGTCATCGACTATACGAACAATAAGTGACTAGTTGACAAGTGTGACATAGTGATAGGCTTCATTGACTGTGTGCGTAGGAGTCTCAAGTGGTATATGAAAGTGTTTTTCCACCTTGTAGACATTGCAATGCTCAATGCCTTCAATATGTATGAAATAAAGACTGGAAAATGACTTTGCTATGCAGAATTCAGCCTAAATGTCATCAAGCAGAGAGCCAAAAAGTATGGTACCACACCTATATCTGCCCCTCAACAGCGACCTGTCACGCCACAACCTGTCCCCCAACCACAACCAGTGGGAGAAGTGCCAGACTGAATCCTCGCTAACTGTCACTACCTGATACCTATACCGCCTACCCCAAAAAAGAAGTATTCTCAGAAAAAGTGTGTTGTGTGTGCTAACACCTCACAGCAACCCCAACAGCAAAAGGACACACGATCCCTGCGTCAGCAATGTGGGGTGGCACTGTGTATGAATCCGTGTTTCATGGCGTATCACAGAATCCTGGAGTACTAGAAACATAACTGGGACATATAAATACTTGTATGTATATAGTTGTAGATAACAGAATGTGATTCGGCCAGGCGTACAGTATCGCCTGTAAGTGTGTACATGTGTCTGTGACAGTATGATTAATAATTTCAAATGAATATTTATGTCTAAACAACAATTGGCTATCAAATCAAAAGATCTAGTATAAAACATTATCATCATACCATAAAAACTGTGAAAATTAAAAAAAAAATTATAAATATTTAGAATTTCTGCACGCAGTAGCACTTCACATTGCCATCAGGTGGGTGACAATTGCCGACTTTGTGGCTTTATATCTCCATAAGTAGTGACTCTAAAAATTATTTCTTACATTAATTTATGTAAAAAAATGTTCTCTTCATTTAAAAAAAAAACTTTTTTATTTTTTTTTTCAAAATATTAGGAGTGCTGGGCAAGAGAACGTAGATCTATGTCTGGACAGTTAAGGGGTTAATGTCCAGCCAGTGATGAAATAAGATTCCAGCCTATCTACTTGAGACTGAACGTGAGGGTGCTACCTTTATCAAAAGTATAATTTGTAAACATGTATATCTTCTGTTATCAACCAAACTAATGAAGGGCCAGCCGAATTAAATCAAGGGTTGAGCACTGGCCTTATCTCCTCCCCAGCTGGAGCTGGGAGCCAAGTAATAGAGGGTTTTAAGGAAACTGGTGAGGAAAGAAGTGCTGGAAGGGCTCTAGTGGGTCACCAGAGTGGATAATATACATGTATCAGCAAGAGAGAGGGCTAAGCAGGGGCATCATAAGAGGGGGGGGTGGCAGCCCTGGGTGACACCATAGAGCTCCTAAAGAAGGTGACACTAATGCCCAAAACAGTGCTGCAGCAACATAAGAGAAAAATCCTTCATTTCTACATACAGCCTCTCTTCACTTAGCGACGTATTCTTTTACCGACTACTCGGACTTATGATGGACTCTCTTACAAGCATGCATACCTAAATAATGTACAGTGGACTCCCAGTTAACGATGCCATCGGAGAGATAAAAATGGATACCAATACGTTTTTGTGTCAAAATATTGGCTCAGCTAACAATAAAAAATTTGTTAAGGACATCTGTCCAGAATGTGTCCACGCGGCTTGAGCCGCCCAGCCACTCCAGTGTGGCCAGTGTACCATTGTTTACAAGCCACTGCGGATGATTCCATGTGTACATGCGAGACATTTTGTATTATTCCATTGTTTTCAGTGCTTGTAACTGCTACATAAGCCACCATGGGCCCAACGAAAGCTTCTAGTGCCAGCCAGCCATTTGGTAAAGGGCTGAAAGAGAGGGGAGAATGTGCCTTTTTTAGTGATTCTGCAACATGTACGATACTAAAGCAGCAGGAGTCTATAAAGGCTACAGCAACAACCAGCGATAAAGTTTAGCAAGTAAATTAAGCGATTAATCAACAGAAAAAGGACAGCATGAACCTAACTCCTCCAATGTTGTTGGAGTTACGTAGAGCGAGTGACAACACCGCTGTCTCTACCGCCTCTGCTGCCGTCTCCCTTCACCACTATGTACGGCTTATGCTCTCAGTGGCCCTTATACACCAAACAACAACACAGCAACACTCGTGACATAATGACGTATTTTATTCATTCTAGAGTATATGTCATGTTTCTATGTTATTAATATTGCTTATTATGTCATATTAGATGAATTTTGCTAGATAAATAAGCCATAGAGCTGATATTAGTGTCATATTGAAGGACTATCTTGTGTCTCCCAACACAGTTCCTAACATACGCCAGAAACAGACCTCTCTGGAAAACCTTTTTGAGCGACGGGGATCCAGTGGCTCTCAAGCTGGTCCTAGTGACATTAAAAAACAAAGGAAGGAAGTAACCCAGGATAAAGAGTTGGTACCTGAAGTCTTTATGGAGTGGGATTCCCCTTCCAAACAATTGTAAACGCCTTCATCCTCTCCCTCCCCTTCTGTCTTCCATACATTACCATGTCTTCAATAAAGGTAAATGTGATGTTATTATTGTTTTATTCTTCATGTATCATTGCTTTTTTGTGTGGGGAAATGTATACAGTGGACCCTCACCTAACGATATTAATTGGTACCCGAGAACGAATATTGTTAGGTGAGTTTTTTAGCGTTAGCTGAGGCAAAATGTTAGCGTTAAAATGTATCGTTAGGCGAATTTAACGTTATGCGATGCGTTCATTAAACGAGGGTCCACTGTATTTCATGTAAAATAATTATTTTGTTTGATACTTTGGATGTCTGAAATGGATTAATTGGATTTCCATTATTTCTTATGGGGAAAATTAATTTAAATAATGATAAAATCGGTTAACCCTTTGAGGGTCGACAGGCCCTCTCCGAGACTCGTTCTCGGGGTCGGCCAAATTTAAAAAAAAAAAAAAATAATTTTTTCTTATGAAAAGATAGAGAATCTTTTCCCGATCATAATGACACCAAAAGTATGAAATTTGATGGAAAACTTACAGAATTATGCTCTCGCGAAGTTAGCGGTCTCGAAGATGTTTACGCATCGGCGATTTTGCCCACTTTGAGCCCTATTTTCGGCCAACTCCAATGTATTAGTCGACAAAAATCATAACTATTTCACTAGAACTCCATTTTTTCTATCGAATGAGTACAAGAAACCACCCATTTACCAATTTCAACTATCCAATAAAATGGTCAGAATTTAGCAATTTTGCCAATTTCACACAAATTTCAGAAGATGCCAATTTCCAAACAGGGTCCAGAATAAACAATAAAGACATTCCTGGCACTAAAATAACATTTCCTCTGTTCGTTAGTCACATCCCCAGGCCCCTCTTATATTTCTTTGGCTTTCCACTTTCAATTTTTATTCTTACAAAAAATAGAAGATTTACTGTTATGCAGACTACTGCATTAGTGTAGAAATGGTATAAATAATATCAGCGCACTTGTGAAAGAATATTAGACTCACCAGTTGACGTGTATTGGACGCTTGACATGATCTGTTTACTTTTGAACTTTGATAAAAATCGAACATTTCTGCTAATTTGCACTCAATTTCAAGGTACTTTTCATTGTAAAACCAGTCAAAATCATCTCAATTTCTGTAATATGTCTTCCATTCTATAAAATGACACCAAGAAAACTAGAATACAACAATAAATACCATACGAAAATACAGTGCAAAGTCGCTGTTTTATTCCAAAAACATGGTCAAAGTTTTTTTTTTCTCATTACGCACTGTGTGCTGCAGGATTTTTTTATACTGTGCACACTGACCACATAGACCCATTCTTTCATATGTAGGCCTACCAGCTTTCTCTCACTAGATTTGAGGGCGCTAGAATTTAGGCGTACTAGTACGTCAAAATCCCTGGTGTGTAAGCCATACTAGTACGTCCTTAACCCTCAAAGGGTTAAGGACAAGCACTCTGGAATGGATTAATATCCTTAACTGAGGGTCCACTGTATATTAGAGCTGATTTCCTCTATTCTGTGTATTACAGTATACAGTACACTACTGTATACATATTTAAAAATATACCAGAAGTGTTATAAATGGTGCAAAAGTGACATTAAAACAATATTGAAGATGGTTGACACAAACCCACTACCATTATAATATGCTCCTCACTTAGCAACGAATTCGTTTACTGACATGGTCTTAGGAACGGAACTCCGCCGTTAAGTGAGAAGAGGCTGTAGCCTAGTATATGATTATAGAGTACAAATAGGCCTATATAGGGAAAATCATTGATTTTGATGATGTGATAGATGATTCTGCAGGATTGAAAGCAAGGAAATGTAAGATCAGATTCATTGAGATGTTACCTGTACTCAAGGTCAAATCAGAACTAGTGTTTCCCTGATACTGCAATATTTTTCTTTATTTTTCAAGTTTTTTTTTTGTTTTTTTTACATTGTTGAAGATGAATAAATGTAGGATCTGTTGCCTGTACTCAAAGTGGTATTTGAGTTTATGTTTCCTCAATATCACTACGATTATATATTTTATCATTAACCCTTTCAGGGTCGAGAGGCCCTCTCCCAAACTCATTCTCAGGGTCGAAAAAAAAAAAAATCTATGAAACGATAGAAAATCTTTTTGCAATCACAATGACACCAAAAGTATTAAATTTGATGGAAAACTTACGGAATTATGCTCTCGCGAAGTTAGTGGTCGCGAAGATATTTATGCATCGGCGATTTTTGCCGAATTTGAGCCCTACTTATGGCCAATTCCAGTGTTCTAGTCTACTAAAATCATAGCTATTTTGCTAGAACTCCAATTGTTCTATCGACTGAGTACAAGAAACTGCCCATTTACTGATTTCAACTACCCAATAAAGTGGTCAGAAATTGGCAATTTGGCCAATTTCACACAAATTTCAAAAGATGCCAATTTCAAACTAAGGTCCAGAATAAACAAGACAGACATTCCTGGCACAGAAATAACATTTCATCTGTTCATTTGTCATGTCTCCAGGTCCCTCTTACATTACTTTTGCTTTCCATTTTGAATTTTTATTCTCACAAAAAATAGATTTACTGTTATGTATACTACTGCATCATTGTAAAAATGGTATAAATAATATCAGCGCACTTGTAAAAGAATATCAGACTCACAAGTTGATGTGTATTGGACGTGTGGCATGATTTGTTTACTCTTGAACATCGGCAAGAATCGAACATTTTCGCTACTTGAGCTCAATTTCAAGGTACCTGTCATCGTAAAACCAATCACAATCATCTCTATTTCTGTAATATGTCTTCCATTCTATCAAATGAGACCAAGAAAACGAGAATACAACCATAAATACCACACGAAAATATACTGCAAACTCGGTTTTAAACCAAAAACACGGTCAAAGTTTTTTTTTCTCATTATACATTGTGTGCTGCAGGATTTTTTTTATACTGCACACACTGACCACACACAGCCTTTCTTTCATATGTAGGCCTGCCAGCTTTCTATCGCTAGATTTGAAGGCGCTAGAATTTACGCGTACTAGTACTGCACCAACCCTGGCTCACAAGCCGTACTACTATGGCACCAACCCTGGCTCACAAGCCGTACTACTACGGCACCAACCCTGAAAGGGTTAATAAAGTTGAGAAGTATTCTCCTGTTCGATTTATGGCCCTTAAATGTTCTCATTGCTAAACATTAGTCAGTGTTCATGCAATAGTGACATAACTGGAGTTTACTCCCCCTCATCTCCCCGCCCTTGGATTTCATGGGGGTGACACCAAAGATGCTGCCCCAGGTAATACCAACCCTAGCAGCACCACTGGAGCTAAGTGTGATTATCTGAGTCTGTGAGCTATGCATTGGCACCTCCTTTTTCCTGGTAATTTTGCCTTTCTTTATAATGACAAGTTGAATTGCAGTTAGTGGTTTGGGCCAGTGATATGTGGATAGTCATTAATCAGTAATCTATCACCTGGTCAAGTGAAGGTTAACTGCTCAGGTCTATTGCCTTAATTGTAATGAAGTCACCAGTGTATTTAAGGAGACAGCTAAGATCCAGTGCGACGCTACTGTATATCTGTTCATAAAAGGTTAAAGCCTTGGACCACAAAAGTTAATGTGGTGATTTCTCCTGAGTCTCACTACTAGATTACAAAGACAGTTTGGGATTCATAAGAAAAATAAAACAACATAATACGAGATTTTACAAATCCTTCAATAACCTCGTTGGTCTGGATCTCACAGCTTATCCCACCTAATGAACATCAGGATTGTATATCACTTTAAGAACATTAAATGTGAGACTGTGACATTGTAATGAAAATAATTATTTAAAGGTCTATTTTTAACATGTGTTTGGTACATTTTGGTTGTCTAATTCTTGTCCAATTTTTTTAAATTTTACACAGACACACCCCAGTTTTCATCCTTAATCCATTCCAGAAAGTCAGTTGAAATCCGAAATGGATGAAAACCGAAGTAATATTAGCCATAAGAAATAATGTAAACCCAATTAATCTGTTCCAGACACCCAAAAATATTAACAAAAAATACATTTTATAGAGAATAACTATAATTTTACATACAGAAAACAATGAGAAATAGATATAAAGCACTAATTTTAATGGAAAAATGAACATTTAAATCACTGTTACATACCTTTATTGAAGACTCTTGTTGGCATATGGAAGAAGGCGAGGAGGGGAGAGAGAGAGAGGAGAGGTTATTGTTTGGAAGGGGAATCTCCCCTCCATAAGGACTTTAGGTATCAAAGCCCTATCCGGGATTACTTCCCTTCTTTGTCTTTTACTGGCACTAGGACCAGCTTGTCACTGCAACCCTGTTGCACAAAAAATCTGTCTAGAGAGGCTTGTTTCTGGAGTCTCTTGAAGATTTGCCTAAAAAAGGACAGGACATTGTCACTGAACATGTTGCAGACATGGCTTGCAACAGTTTTGTTAGGGTGATAATTCTCTGCAAACTCACTCCACTTTGCACACATGTCCTTAATCACTGAAGAAGGCACATTCTCCCCTCCCTCTTCCTCTTCCTCCTCCTCTTCCTCCTCCTCCTCCTCCTCCTCTGAAGCAATTTCCTCAGCTGTGATCTGTTGCTGTTCCGGTTGAAGGTCTTGCAGCTCTTCAGTGGTTAGCACTTTCCTGTGGTCCTCCACCAACTCTTCCACATCCTGGTGACTCACATCCAACCCCATGGACTTCCCCAGACACAATAGATTCCACAACAAGCGCAAGGTCGTCAGAGTCAGCCTCAAACCCTTCAAAATCCTTCTCTTGGACACATTCTGGCCACAATTTTCTCCTAGCAGAGTTCATTGTCCTGGAAGTCACTTCCTGCCAAGCCTTATCTGTATGGCTTATGCAATTGAGGATATTGAAGTGATTTCTCCAGAACTCTCTTAGGGTCAATTCAGTGTCCAAGGTCACTTCAAAGCATTTTCGAAACATTGCTTAGGTGAAGACTTTTTTGAAGTTTGAAATGACCTGCTGGTCCATGGGCTGGATGGGAGGAGTGGTATTAGGGGGCAAGAACTTCAACTGTGATGAAACTAAACTCCTCAAACAATTGGTCTTCCAAGTCTGGAGGATGAGCAGGAGCATTGTCCATTACCAGGAGGCACCTGAGTGGCAATTTATTGTTCAGGAGGTATTTCTTCACACGCGGGCCAAACACTTCATTGACCCACTCAATGAAAATTGGCCTCATGACTCATGCCTTATTGTTAGCCCTCCACAGCACACACAATTTACTCTTCATGACATTGTTTTTCTTGAACACACAGGGATTTTCAGAGTGATACACCAGTAAAGGCCTCACTTTGAAATCCCCACTAGCGTTAGCACAGAACAAAAGAGTTAGACTATCCTTCATAGGCTTGTGTCCTGGCAGTGCCTTTTCCTCCTGTGTGATGTAGGTCCTCTGGCATTTTTTTTTCCAAAAGAGGCCCATTCCATCATAATTAAACACTTGCTGGGGGAGGAATCCTTCAGCCTCTACATACTCCTTGAATTCATTCAACGAATTCTTTGGCTGCATATTTGTCTGAACTTGCAGCCTCACCATGTCTTACCACACTGTGTATGCCACTTCGCTTCTTGAATCTGCTGAACCACCCTTTGCTGGCCTTAAATTCACTAACAGCAACACTAGTTCAAGACATTTTCTTTATGAGATCTGCATGCAACTGCCTTGCTTTTTTGCAAATTATCTCCTCCACAACACTATCTCCTGCTAACTCTTTTTCGTTGATCCACTCCAACAACTTCTCCACATCTTCGATTGTTTGTGATCTCTGTTTCATTACCATATTTACCCGTTTTGCAACATCAGCTTCCTTGATTTTTACTTTCTTCACCAGGATGGAACCGATTGTTAATTTGGACTTCCCATACATCCTGGCGAGCTTGGCCACATGTACGCCACTTTCGTATTTTGATACAAGCTCTTTCTTGAATTCTATTGTGTTTCTCACCTTCTTTACTAAAGGGCTGGCACTCTGAACTTTCTTTGGCCCCAAGAACTTCACTGTGATGAAACTAAACTCCTCAAACAATTGGTCTTCCAAGTCTGGAGGATGAGCAGGAACACTGTCCAGTACCAAGAGGCACTTGAGTGGCAATTTATTTCCCTGGAGGTATTTTTTCACTCGGGTCCAACACTTCATGGACCCAGTCAATGAAAATTTGCCTCGTGACCCATGCCTTATGATTAGCTTTTCACATCACACACAATTTACTTTTGAAGACATTGTTTTTCTTGAACACTCTGCGATTTTCAGAGTGATACACCAGTAAAGGCTTCACTTTGAAATCCCCACTAGCGTTAGCACAGAACAAAAGAGTTAGCCTATCCTTTATAGGCTTGTGTCCTGACAGTGCCTTTTCCTCCAGCATGATGTAGATCCTCTTTGGCATTTTCTTCAAAAAGAGGCCTGTTTTGTCACAAATGAACACTTGTTGGGGGTGGAATTCTTGTCTTTACATACCCCTTGAATTCCTGCACAAATTTTTCAGCTGCATGTTTGTCTAAACCTGCAGCCTCACTATGCCTTACAGCACTGTGTATGCCACTACGTTTCTTAAATCTGTCAAACCAGCCTCTGCTGGCTTTAAATTCACTAACATCAGCACTAGTTCCAGACATTTTCTTTACGAGATCCGCACGCAACTGCCTTGCCTTTTCACAAATGATCATCTCTGAAACACTATTTCCCACTAACTGTTTTTCACTGATCCACGACAACAACAACTTCTCCACATCTTCTGCTGTTTGTGATCTCTTTTTCGTTAACATGTTTACCTCTTTCACCACATCAGCTTCCTTGATTTATTCTTTCTTTGCTAGGATAGAAGTGATTGTTGATTTGTTTTTGTCATACATCCTGGCAACTGGAGCACATACACACCACTCGTATTTTTCTACAATTTCTTTCTTCAATTCTATCGTGTTTCTCACTTTCTTTACCAAAGGAACTTTCTTTGGGCCCATGGTGGCTTATTTCACAGTTGCACTTAATAAACAAACACAAAAACCAATGGATTTTAAGGAAATGTTTTAATGAATGCTTGGAGTATATGCTCACTCACCGAGAGACACAGGAAGACTGACTCACCTATGAGCGTCTAATACGGCCGATTTGCAAAGCAGCAGCTGAAACACAGAGCAAAATTTTGGCCCAAAAACTGGCCTAAATATGATTCGGCCGATACCCGCAGCAGCTGACATTTGGGGTTCCAATGTAGATGACAATCTAACTTTACCTAATAATTTACAAGAAATTTGCTTAAAATGGTTTACAAGAAATTGACCTTTCTTTCAAGAGTATGGCTTGAACCATAAAGGGATTGATTATTTGTAAGATGAATACTTTTTATTCTCCATGGGGAAATGGAACAGAATTCTTCCGTAAGACATGTGTCATAAGAGGCATCTAAAAATGATAGGAGCAAGGGGCTAGTAACCCCTTCTCCTGTATACATTACTAAAGTTACGAAGAGAAACTTTTGTTTTTCTTTTTGGGCTACCCTGCCTTGGTGGGATACTGCTGGTTTGTAGAAAGAAGAAGAGAGTACTTTTTATGCATTGCCCTAGCACTGTGCTGGGCTGACTGAAATTTTCACCTTAGTTCCTCAATTAGTGACCAAGGGGTGGAAGAGCATGTCATTGGTGAATCACTGAATGGAAGGATGAAAAATAATAGGGAAGAGAGAGAGAGAGGAAAAACTAGGGCAAGAGGAAGTAATACAGGATGAGAGAAAGTGAGGGTTAATTAGGCACCAGAGATAGAGGCTTTCCACCATCAACCACATGATGTCAGAGGTGAAGGAGGCAGGAACTCACTGTGAATATATCCACATGTTTTTTAATTCATTTTCATTCTCTTGTTCTATATATCATTCATTTTCTGTTCCATTCATTTTCATTCTCTCCCTCTCATTCATTCTCATTTTCTTTCTCCTCTCTCATTCTCTCCCCCAACACACACAAGATGTGGCACCTGACCCGGTAATCACAAATAAGCTGGTAAATACACATTACAGACTGGCTATCAGAGCTATACCTCATGCCACTACAAGAGGTATAACTGATAACCAGAGCTGTACCATGATATGACCTATGGCATGACATACAAGGCACCCAGGGTCACTGACAGGATGGACAGGAGAGGGACCAGACATAGAGGACACAGCTGGAAGCTGAACACTCGGATGAGCCACAGGGACGGCAGGAAGTACCAAAAGTAGAACGAATTAGGAGAGGAGTAAGGGTGGGAACCCTGTCATATGTGGTATTTTGCCAAGGAGAGGAGTTGGAAATGAATGGTTGTCCAGGGCAATTGGTGTCAATTGCTGGCTGGACAAATACTGTAAGGAAAATGCAGTAACATTCATTGACAACTGAGACCTCTTCTATGGCAGAGATGACATGTATGCCAGGGATGGGGTTCACTTATCTAGGTCTGGGGTGGTAGCACTGGCAACTGCAGTGGAGGGAGCAGTTAGGACTTTAAACTAGGAATAGTTAGTGGTATGGGTTTTGGCAGGAAAACAGTGAAGTCCCAGTGTAGTAATATTACGAGTTCTAGGGGAACTAGTAATAAGCAGAACGAGGTAGATATTGAAAAGCCAGGGACTTTGGCTGATAAGGACAGTAATAGGTTTAGTAGAAAAATAGAAATGAGCAGGAAGGGTAAAGAGAAAGGAGAGTCTTTCAATGTTTATTATGCTAATTGCCATAGTGCTAGGAATAAGATGGACGAGTTGAGATTAGTTGCTAGTGCAGGTAACATTGATGTATTTGCCTTAACTGAGACGTGGTTTAATTCAAAAAGTCGGGACATGCCTGCGGAATGTCATATTCAGGGTTTTAAATTGTTCCAAGTAGATAGAAGTATCAGGAAGGGGGGTGGGGTGGCATTGTATGTCCGAGATCGCTTGAACTGTTGCATAAAAATGGGTATTAAGTCTGAAGTAACACATACAGAGTCTGTTTGGATAGAATTTTCAGAGGGGCATGAAAAACTGATTTTAGGAGTGATATACCGTCCCCCAAACTTAGATAGGGACCAAGGGAGACTACTATGGGAGGAAATTGTTAAGGCCACAAGGCACGATAATGTAGTAATTCTAGGAGACTTTAACTTTAGTCATATTGATTGGAATTTCTTGACTGGGAATTTAGAATCATATGACTTCTTAGAAGTAGTTCAGGATTGTTTTTTGAAGCAGTTTGTGACAGAACCTACAAGGGGAAATAACCTGCTTGACTTAGTTATGGCAAACAATGAATCCCTTGTTAATAATTTAGAAATTTCAGAGGAACTGGGTGCTAGCGACCACAAATCAATTACATTTAGCATTGAATGGAAGTACGATAGTAGCGATAACTCAGTAACAGTCCCAGATTTTCGCTTAGCAGATTACGATGGGCTTAGAGAACACTTATCATCTGTTGACTGGGGTAACGAAGTGAGCTATCAATACGACAGTTTTCTGAACACTATACATGCTGCTTAAAGAACGTTTATCCCATATAAAGAAATTAGATCAAATAGAAATGACCCAAAATGGATGAATAGGCTCAAATATCTACTAGGGCATAAGAAAGGAATTTATAGGCGTATCAAAAGAGGTGAGGGTCATCTTATGAATCAGTATATTGACATTAACCCTTTCAGGGTCCGTCCTGTAGATCTACGGCTTTACGTTCAAGGTCCAAACCGTAGATCTACGCCATGAGCTCAGCTCACTCTGATAAACTGTGAGTGGTACATTTGGGCCTAGATATGAGAGAATACATCTATGTGGTATGTGTGCACCACATAAAACAGATCCTGCAGCACACTGTGTATAATGAGAGAAAAAAAATGAAATCATGATTTTTCGATTAAAACAGCAACTTTGCAGTGTTTTTTCGTATGTTTTTTATAGGTGTATTTGCGATTTCTTGGTCTCATTTGATAGAATGGAAGACATATTACAGAAATAGAGATGATTTTGATTGGTTTTAGCACTGGAAATGGCTTGAAACTGAGCTCAAAGTAGCAGAAATGTTAATTTTTTGCCGATATTCAAGAGTAAACAAACGACCTCACACGTCTAATACACGTCAGCTGGTGGGTCTAATATACATTCACAAATATGGTGATGATATTTATACAATTATTACAGTATTGCATAAATTCATTACAGTATTGCAAAAATTCATTATGTGAATAAAAAATCAAAATGGAATTTATTTGTAAAGCCTCAAAACATAACTAATGAACAGAGGAAATGTTAGTTTAGTGCCAGGAATGCCTACATTGTTCATTCTGGACCCTATTTTGAAATTGGAATATTTTGAACTTTGTGTTAAATTGGCCAAATTAACAATTTCCGATCACTTTATTTTGTAGTTGAAACAGTTGAGTTGGCGATTTCTTGTGCTCAATCGATAGAATAGAAGTAATACTAGTGAAATAGCTAAGAATTTGGTTGATTGGAATAATGTAATTGGCCTAAAATGGGAGTCAAAGTCGGCAAAATCGCCGATTCGTAAATATCGCTGACACGACTCGGCAAAATCGCCGATTCGTAAATATCGCTGACACATCAAAATTCGCGAGAGCATAATTTCGTCAATTTTCCACCAAATTTCGTACTTTTTGTTTTATTACCTTCACAAAAAGATTCTCTACGATTTCATAAGAAAAAATAACAAATTTTTTTTTTTGAAAATTCTTGGACACTGGTGCGTGACTCCAGATTTGGGCCTTGGACCCTGAAAGGGTTAAGAGGGACATTAAAAAGGGGATAAGAAAAGCTAAAAGGGACTATGAAATTAAAGTTGCTAGGGATTCTAAAACTAACCCAAAAAGTTTTTTCCAGGTCTATAGAACAAAAGTTAGAGATAAGATAGGTCCCCTTAAAAATAACTATGGGCACCTTACTGACAAAGAGAATGAAATGTGCTCGATTTTTAATAATGATTTTCTCTCAGTTTTTACACAGGAAGACGCTAACAATATTCCAGTAATTAATTTTTATAGTGGGCTAGAAGAAGATAAATTATGTAACATCACAGTCACTAGTGAAATGGTTGTGAAGCAGATAGACAGACTGAAGCAAAATAAGTCGCCAGGTCCTGATGAGGTTTTTTCAAGGGTTCTTAAGGAATGCAAAATGGAACTCTGTGAACCATTAACTAATATTTTTAATTTATCTCTTCAAACAGGTGTAGTGTCTGATATGTGGAAGATGGCTAATGTAATTCCTATTTTTAAAACAGGGGACAAGTCGTTACCGTCAAATTACCGCCCAATAAGCCTGACCTCAATTGTAGGCAAATTACTAGAGTCAATTATAGCTGAGATTATAAGAAGCCATCTCGATAAGCATAGCTTGATTAATGATACTCAGCATGGATTCACAAGAGGCCGGTCTTGTCTAACTAATTTATTAACTTTCTTCAGTAAAGCTTTTGAGGCTGTTGACTACGATAAAGAATTTGATATTATTTAGATTTTAGTAAGGCTTTTGATAGAGTTCTGCACCATAGACTGTTAAAGAAAGTGGCAGCTCATGGCATTGGGGGAAAAGTGCTCTCGTGGATCGAGTCATGGCTCACTGACAGGAAGCAGAGTGTGTCCATAAATGGGGTTAAATCTGAGTGGGGATCTGTAACAAGTGGCGTTCCACAGGGATCAGTCTTGGGCCCGTTGTTGTTTATAATATATATCAATGATCTTGATGAGGGAATTACTAGTGATATGAGCAAATTCGCCGATGACACAAAGATAGGTAGGATAATTGATTCAAACGTAGATGTTATGGAACTTCAGGAGGATTTAAACAAACTCTATTCTTGGTCAGAAAAGTGGCAGATGCAGTTCAATGTAGATAAATGCAAGGTTCTGAAGCTTGGGAGTGCCTATAACCCTAGTACTTATAAGTTAAATGATGTAGAACTTAGCCATACAGATTGCGAAAAGGACTTGGGGGTTATGGTGAGCAGCAACCTTAAACCAAGACAGCAATGCCTAAGCGTACGTAATAAGGCAAATAGATTACTGGGATTTATATCAAGAAGTGTAAGCAACAGAAGTCCAGAGGTCATACTGCAGCTTTATACATCATTAGTAAGGCCTCACCTAGATTATGCAGCTCAGTTCTGGTCTCCATATTACAGAATGGACATAAATTCGTTAGAAAACATTCAGCGTAGGATGACTAAATTAATACATAGCATTAGAAATCTTCCTTATGAAGAAAGATTGAAGACTCTTAAGTTACATTCACTTGTTAGACGAAGAATGAGGGGAGACATGATAGAAGTGTATAAGTGGAAGATAGGTATTAATAAAGGGGATATTAATAAGGTCTTGAGGATGTCTCTCCAAGAGAGAACCCGCAGTAATGAATTTAAATTAGATAAGTTTAGATTTAGAAAGGACATAGGAAAGTATTGGTTTGGAAATAGGGTAGTTGATGAGTGGAACAGTCTACCTAGTTGGGTTATTGAGGCTGGGACTTTGGGTAGTTTCAAATTTAGGTTGGATAAGTACATGAGTGGGAGGGGTTGGATTTGAGTGGGACTTGCACATCGGAGCTTATTTCTTGGGTGGCATTGAAAATTGGGTTGGGCAAATGTTTTGTTAGTGGGATGAATTGTAAAGGACCTGCCTAGTATGGGCCAACAGGCCTCCTGCAGTGTTCCTCCTTTCTTATGTTCTTATGTTAGGAGACTACAGGAGCAAACTCAGAGGAAGTACATCACATGCAGGCTAAGAAGCGCTTTTACAGTACCGGGAATCGTGGATTAGTGTGTCAATAGTGCAGTATTTGAGTAGTATATACAAACATGTCTTAATACTATTTATAGGCAGGATTCCTTGCCAAGCCTTAGTCACGTGGGTCCCACTGAACTGCGCACGACTAGGGCGCAGGCCTAGTCAGTGACATCTAGACTTAGGGGATGGGTAGACGTTGATAGGATGGGCTCCGCCTTGAATACCACTATATCACCTCCATAACAGAACACAGAGGAATAAGTTAGGCGACAAGATTATGAAAATGAGTTCCATATATAGTGGTGGGTTAGCACTGACAAGTGTTCATTACACTTTATTCATATGATCATATCCTCAAAAGCTGACAGAACAGAGCACGAGGTTACACTAAGGACGTACTGGGTCATGTGACCGAATGCTTTTAAGCAGTCAGTCCAAGAGCTGGAGTCCTAGACTTGACCAAAGGTTTTGAAGTCAGAACGAGCTCTGCTTGCCACAACCACAACTCGAATATTAAAATGGTATAAAATACTGACAGGTTGTTAGGTAAGACACATATGCAACATGTGTAAGACACACATGCATATGTGTCTTACCTCACAACCACAACTCGGTAAGTAAACACTACCTTGTACCTTGACCCTGAACTTAACAGAAACACAGCAGGCACCAGGGAGTTCAAAAAGAAAGGAAACAGCAGGGAAAAGGGAAAACAGGAATGAAAAGGAGGAAAGAGGGGAAATAAGGGGGCAGAGGGGAGAAATAGGAGAGAAAGGGGGAAACAGGAAAGGAAAACAGGCAGGAAGAGGGGGAAAACAGAAGGGATGACAGGTAACAGGAAGAGCTAAAATGAGATAAAACTGGAAAAACGAATGAGACATGTACAACACATGGGTATCTACTGATGAGAGGTTGATTATTATGTTGGATACAGTGAAAGTGGAGAGGTAATTACTGCTTGTCAATATCCTGATGTTGCACATGTGTCTTAGTCATCAATTTGTCAGTATTGTATACCATTAATGTAATGAAGATGGAAAGAAGTGGTTGAGGGAAGGGAGAAGAAACAAGAAGGGGAAAATAGGATGAAGAGGCTGAGAAGGAGGAGGTATAGGAAGATAACGATGAAGATGAGATGGTGGGGAAAAGTCAGAAAAAAAAAATGTATAGAGAGATTGGGGAAGTGGAGGAGGGAGGATTATGGGAGCAACAAGCAAGGAGAGTAACAGGTCACACCGTCGCCTTTCCCCCCCTGTCCAGATAGTCAGATGTGGAGGGGTTCCTCTCTCGCCTTTACACTAAACAGGTATCATCTTTACGAACTCGTAACACAGAGTTCGACCAGCAAGTCAGCGGTCACTGCCGTGACCCACCGTAAGACCAGTAGCTACGAAATGTGTTGGGAGGCACCAGCAGTGACTTTTACCCCACTCCACTATTCCCCACCACAGGGGCAACGGCCCCACTAAACGTGCCTGTGAAGGGGTCATCATATGACAATGACCTGTGTTAGGTGATTTTTACCCCCCGAGAAATGCATTATCACTGTCTCCATCCCAGACTCTTAAATCATCTCTAAATTAACCTCGATTAAAAAAATATATGACCCTGTTTCCTGCGCCTTCGTATAAGGGAGATGAGAAAGATCGTCTTCCCCTCCTTCCTGCAAGTGCAACCCAGTACAGACTTACATAATAAACAAGTAATTCGGAGCCCACACCGTCACTCACACACAACGATTAATTAACTGAAACAAAGATGTATGATTTAAAAAAAAATGTAATATACATCCACACATATTACCACTCGTATCAAAATTATCCCACGAAAAATGAAATCGATTCACAAAACAAAAATTCCACAATCCAATAATTATAATAATCACGACCTTGGCAACAAAGTCGAAATCGTAGCTAAAATGTTCTTCAGGGTGAGCACACTCCACATGTCTGACAAGACTGTCTGTAAGTAGGTGACTAGATGATCCCTTTACTGCTAGAGGATTCCTTTTTTTATTTTGATGCCTTCATTTCTGTAAAGGCATCAAAATGCAACAAGTAGTTCCCCCAAGTGCAGGAAGTGAAAGCAAAACAGCATGGCCTGCCGCCACAATGTGGCGGTAGGCGCTACCCGAGTGGCCCTAATCATTGCAATTACTGGCAAGGATCTATTAATCATTGCTATATGATTAATTTTAATAAAAACCCTGTGCTGCATCGGAGGAGGTAAGTATGCTGCAACAGAGGATGCAACTAAGGCGAGGTTCCTACTTCAACACTGGCAAGCTTTGCAGTGTGAGGTGTGCAACATTCTTGGAGGTGAGGGCGACACTGAGACTCCCTGAGGCCAACACACTCACCCCACCAATGTAAACACTCCACAAGTCAACACCACCACGGCTACACTAAAGCAAGAACCTGCAACTCACTAACTCTCACACCTTACCTACAACTAACTCTCCCGCCTCATCTACAACTAACTCTCCCGCCTCATCTACAACTCACTAACTTTTCCTCCTCACCTCAACTTTGCTATATTGTGGCTAAAAAAAATAATACGCAAAATAAAATCATCTATTAGATCTCCTTTATGATAAACTTTAATTCTATGAAATACGAAATCCGGAAGCTGAGAATATTTCACCAGAAGATCAGTCTACAGTGAAGCCAATTAATATCATTACAATATTTATTTTTTAAACACTGTGAACATTTTGAAAACCTTATACCACATTATACTAACAAGTCTACCTATCTGATAATATTATGCTGTCATTTAACAGCGTGCGTTTTTTCCCCCCAGATGTTGTAGAATTTGCAAAAAACAGATGCGCAAATGATAACGTTAGCTATCCGACGTTTGCTAATTCGAATTATACGTGTTTCTACATGGAAGCAACATTATATGCGCTAGGGTTAATTTAGTTCAGGATAATATTGGCTAGTTGCGTTATGTTCAAATCTTACTGGCTTCACGAAGGATGCGTCACTCGTACATTACCTATCAAGGATAATTTCATTCTTAAAATAAGGGGTAAATTAGACTCTTGGTGAATATACGCAAAAATACATATTTCAGTGTATATAACCATACTAAAAATCATAAACGTTATTTTAACTTCAAGAAAATTAATCTACCTGTTGACGATTCTGGGTATCACTGCTGGGCGGCCCGGTCTCAGATTTGGCCGTTGTATCGATTGCCTGGTCAGTCAGACTGTTAGTGTCCATTTTGCTGACAGTTATGGGTCTATTGGTAATTCCTCTTATATCTGAAGGGTATTGAAAACCTCTTATACGCTTAATGCTAAGCGAGTTAGCACTTACTGTACTTTTGATGTTTTGCTTTTCATTTAAGATATTTTGCAGTCTACCGAACCTCCCATTCTTGTGAAGATTAGCAAAAGCGTGAAAATTTAGATCCAGTTCAGTATTTTCCAGTTGTAAATTATAACATATTTCTCTCTCACGTCTATTGCTGAGAAAACACTTTAATGGACTGTAGGTGTTTCCAATAATTTAGTGAAAATTCTTTGTACATTCTTCAGGGCTGCAATTTCACCTGTTTCATAATGGGTCTGTTACAATATTGCAGTCTAGAGATCACAAGTACCTTAAAAATGTATAATAATAGGCTTGGCAATTATTGTTTAAAAGTTCTTATCCAAAATATCACTTCCCTTATATTCTGAAAGTAATGGTCACCCTTGGTTACACATTCTCTGTCGAGTGGGTTGATTGTGATTTGTACCCAGCTCCGGTATATATGTATTATATTTTTTCTTCAGTGCGGTGCTAAGCTAAAGTTGATAGATATGTCAAAGAACGAAATTGCATTCTTTGGTCCCTTGCAAGCTTGGTTTACATCAGCTTCGACGTTTGCTGTGTACTTGATGGACGTCACTTTCATACAAATTTGCATCGTCTGCGAAGGATGTTAATGCTACGATTCACTGGCAAACGCGTTGGGAATCTTTAAGTCCTTCTCATTTGCGTTCTTGGTGTTTACACGTATATGTGAGAAAGCACATGTTTTTAGGATAGGCTGCATTCAGAGATGATGACGATAATAATTGGACAAAACTGGATACCCTTTGCTATGCTTATCAGCAGAGGACAAACAATATACATGAAGCATACCAATCCAACTGTTCTGTTAAAGATTTAACACGCCAAATCCCAGTCTATTTGTCTGTGTCTGCCTCTCTGCCCCTCTCCCTCTCTCTCCACAGAT
This sequence comes from Cherax quadricarinatus, assembly GCF_038502225.1. Lineage (NCBI taxonomy): Eukaryota > Metazoa > Arthropoda > Malacostraca > Decapoda > Parastacidae > Cherax > Cherax quadricarinatus. The sequence continues at coordinate 35,544,834 of NC_091300.1, read as the reverse complement.
TATTATGTTAACATGAAGGCGGCACGGGTGGGGCAGCTGGTGACATGGCTGGTGTTATCTGAGACGAGGCGGGAGCACAACACACAACAAGGGACCACTGAAGCATGCACAACCATTGCTCATCCACCCACAAGCAGGCAGGCACACACATGTGCACCCCTCCTCCCTACACACATACACTACTAGCTGCACGACCCCATAAGATTGAGAAGCCCTCAGCTTAAGTTACACTCCTGTGTGGCGGTTCCCTACAAGTAATATAGTAATCTAATCTAGTACCTACGAATTCGTACACACACGTACATGCAGCAGATGGGAGGGGTAGGGATGGAAGTGGGGAGAGTTAGTGAATGTTACCCACATGTTATGGCTGCTAGAACAATTGTTGTTAAACATTTGCCTTCAACCTCTGACCCACTCAACCTATTTTGATGAGGCTATCACATGCGTTTGGTGTGACACTTGTATCAGTAACCTTCTGAATCACGCAGGCTATTACCATACCTGTGATAGGTTTTGAGAGTTGTATTTTCACAGCCTGGCTAAAGCCAGGATCAAACAGGCTGTGTTGGTTATTTCGGTTGACCTGTGTTATACCTCTTGCAAGAACTTGTCCAGTTCCCTCTTAAAGACATCTGTCTTTGTTCCGGTAATATTTTCTATACAGTATCTGCTGGTAGAAGGCTGATGAGTCATGGACAACGGCTGTTTACACACTGTTCTTTAATTGTGCATGTGGAATACCTGCTTTTCAGTGGGTTTTATTCTAAGCTTCCGCATCTTTCACTCCACTAAACTGCTATGGTAGTGTGTAGATTAGGGATCCTAGGTTTTCAAAGTACGTTCCATATATACATTATCCGACGTATATCGTTTTCGCTTTAGAGTGTAAATTCAAAGCGCTTTGGGTGGTTCCCAGTAGCTTAGATATTTTGTGGATTTCAAGACGGCAGCAAATGATCTCTCTATTTTCTAGTTCGGATATCTACCTCTCTCCTGCCTTAAAAAAAACTACGAGGGGAGAAAAATACATTCTAGATGAGAGAGAGTATAAAAGATTTGAAGAATGCCGTCCATCCCTTGACCTGTCCGCAAAATATAAGAAGGCTGTTACTGGTGTTTTTATTTATGACTGCAACGAGAATAAAACAGTGAAGGTGCCAGGACCGTGTCCTGCGTTACCCAACCCGTTACTCTGCTCAAGCTAAAAGTTTTTTCTGTTTACTATCAATCTCCGAACTGCTTCCTATATGTGTTAATGAGCGTTTCTCTAAACAGCCTATACAGTTTTTGCAGAATTAACCGGATATCACTCAATTTTTGTCTTTGCAAAAATCAAGATATATAAGGTCTGAATTTCTGTTTTCTTTCGATGCATCTGTGATTTGGTCGTAGTGGCCTATTCTTTACGACAGGCAGAATCTACTAGCTCTTAAATCCATGCTGACTTAGTTTGTGAAGCTCTATGTTTTTCATAAAACTTCAGAGCCCCGTAACTTTTATAAAACCGATAACAAGATCAGTTTTAATTAATTACAACTGTTAACATAATATAATTCTTCGTTGCTCTGCTACCTCCTCTTTTTTCTTCTTCATATAATTTGAATACCTTTGATATACCTTTGAAGAGTTTCGAGAATTTATCTACTCTCTGAGCCCGGCCATGGGCCAGGCTCGTCTGGTGCTTGCCGAGTGAACCAGGCTGTTGCTGCTGGAGGCCCGCTGCCCCACATATTCATCACAGCCTGGTTGATCTGGCACATGGTGAAGATACTTGTCCAGTTTCCTCTTGAAGACTTCTACACTTGTTCCAGCCATGTTTCTGATATCTTCTGGTAAAATGTTGAATAGTCTAGGACCCTGGATGTTGATACACTGTTCTCTTATTGTTCCCACAACACCCCTGCTCCTCACTGGGTTTATTTTACACTTCCTCCCATATCTCTCACTCCAGTATGTTGTTATGGCAGTGTGCAGATTTGGGACTAGGCCCTTGAATGTTTTCCAGGTATATATTATCATGTGACGAATGGTTTTAAAAACCGACAAGTTGAAGAACTGAGACACTTATGCAACATATGGGAATCTTTACTGAAGAAACGTTTCGCCACACAGTGGCTTCATCAGTCCAGTACAAAGTAGAAATGGGTAAGGAGAGGAGGAGATTGAAGTAATCAGTCCATCAGCCTGGAATCGGTGTGTTCAGTCCATCATTCTTGTGGGAAGTACAGCATAGGACCAGAGAGGTGGCTTATATACTGCAGTCAGGAGAGTCGAAGCAGGAGGAGGCGGGATCACAGTGGGACCTGCCACTAGTGTAAGTAGGTCGTCGTCCAAAGGTTGGACAAGCGTAGAAGAAGTCTTTGTACCAAGATCCCATGATGCTGCAGTGTCTGACAGATGTGATGAATGGTTTTGAAAACCGACAAGTTGAAGAACTGAGACACTTATGCAACATATGAGAATCTTTATTGAAGAAACGTTTCGCCACACAGTGGCTTCATTATATTATCATGCATCTCTCTCTTCTCCGCTCCAATGAATACATGTTCAAGACTTGCAGGCGTTCCCAGTAGTTTAGGTGCTTTACAGGCTCAATGGGAGCCGTAAACGATCTCTGTATTTGTTCCAGCTCCGATATTTCTCCTGCTTTGAACGGGGCCGTCAGCACTGAGCAATGTTCTAAGTGAGGGAGCACTAGCGATCTGAAGTGTCACCATCGGCATTATTTCCCTTGTTTTGAAAGTTCTCAATACCCACCCCGTTGTTAGGTAAGACACATACAACAGTTAGGTATCTTTATTTCGAAACGTTTCGCCCACACAGTAGGATTCTTCAGTCAAGTACAGAAAAGTTGATAGAAGCAGATGAGACTTGAAGACGATGTAATCAGTCCATCACCCTTGAAGTTGTGAGGTGATCAGTCCTTCAGTCTGGAGAAGAGTATTGTTCCATAGTCTGAAACAATATGGAGTTGAAGTGACAGGATGGAGCCTTATATACCGCCAGGAGGTGAGATGTAGGCCACTAGTAGAGGTAAGAATGTAGTCGTTGGGAGGTCACGTCCCTCTCAAATCCAGCCATTCTCACTAGTAGAAGTTGTCCAAGTTTTCTGTTCTGTACCAAAATACCATTGTGTTACAGTGTCTGACAGAGTGAATATTAAAATGGTATAAAATACCAACAGGTTATTAGGTAAGACACATGCAACAGTTACGTATCTTTATTTCGAAACGTTTCGACGATACCTCCCAACGACTACATTCTTACCTCTACTAGTGGCCTACATCTCACCTCCTGGCAGTATATAAGGCTCCATCCTGTCGCTTCAACTCCATATTGTTTCAGACTATGGAACAATACTCTTCTCCAGACTGAGGGACTGATCACCTCACAACTCCAAGGGTGATGGACTGATTACATCAAGTCTCTTCTGCTTCTATCAACTTTTCTGTACTCGACTGAAGAAGCCTACTGTGCAGGCGAAACGTTTCGAAATAAAGATACCTAACTGTTGCATATGTGTCTTACCTAACAACCTGTCGGTATTTTATACCATTTTAATATTCACCCACCCCGTCATCTTCCTGGCTGTCGTGATTTTTGTCTTGTTATGGTCTTTAAAAGAAAGGTCCTCTGACATAATTATTCCCAGGCCTTTTACGTGTTCTTTACGTTCTATTTGGTGACCCTCTTGAGTTTTGTATAGTGTTCCTTTTGAGTTCTACATTCTTTCCATACCTAATCACCTGGAATTTGTCACCACTGAACGTCATGTTGCTCTCCGCTGCCCACTGGAAAACCCTGTTATGTCTTCCTGTACTTTTTCAGTGTCCTCTACCGTAGTGACTTTCATGCTTATTTTAGTGTCATCTGTAAATGATGATACAAAAGTGTGCCGGGTGTTTTTGTCTATGTTATGAGGATGAGGAACAGCAGAGGTGCCAGGACAGTACCTTGGGGCACTGAGCTTTTGACCTCGCTGATGCTGGATCTTGCCCTGTTCACTACTACTTTTTATGTTGTGTGTGTTAGGAAACCGAAAATCCATCTGCCTATCTTCCCCGTAATGCCCATGGCTTTCATTTTGTGCGCTATCACTCCATAATAATAATAATAATAATAATAATAATAATAATAATAATAATAATAATAATAATAATAATAATCTTTATTTACTACAAGTACATGTACATGGTATACAGTCCTAGCTGACAACAATGACATACTACTACACAGAAAGCCACTTGCTATGCTGAGCATCTCGGGCAAATTAGGTCAGTGTCCCAGGATGCGACCCACACCAGTCGACTAACACCCAGGTACCCATTTTACTGATGGGGAACATAGACAACAGGTGGAAAGAAACACGCCCAATGTTTCTACTCTGGCTGGGAATCGAACCCAGGCCCTCGCCGTGTGAAGCGAGAGCGTTAACCACCAGGCCACCAGAGCCGTATTTGTCAAACGCCTTTGCAAAATCTGTGTAAATCACATCTGCATTTTGGTCGTCTTCCAACGCCTCCGTAGTTGTCATAATGGTTCAGCAGCTGTGACAGACATGATCGTCACTGCTCTAAAACCATGCTGGTTCGGGTTATGTTGGTTGTGCTGCTCCATGAAATTTGTAACCTGCCGTCTCATCACTCTTTCGAAGATTTTTATGATGTGCGAGGTTATGGCTACTGATCTGTAATTTTTAGCTAGTGCTCTACTACCTCCCTTATGCAAAGGAGCTATGTCTGCACTCTTTAAGGCCTCCGGTACTTCACCTAGATCACTCTTTCTTCAAAGAATACTGAGGGCTCGTGCTAGTGTTACTTTGCACTTCTTTATAAACAGCATTCCATGAATCTGGTCCAGGTGCTGAGTGCGTGGGCATGTTTTCCATTTCTTTCTCGAAATCTATGGGATTTGTACTAATGTCAATTAGTTGGTCTGCGCGGCCTTCTTACGGAGTGAAAAATATTTCTGTATTTTCTACCTTGCTGTCATTTAGTGGATTGCTAAACACCGACTCATACTGTTTTTGCGTAGGAATAGAAATATTTTGGGTTTCTTGCAGTATGTTGTATGGCCCTTTGTTCCCTTTGTACTTCTTCTGTGAGGTATGACATCCTAAGATTTTGCTCTAATTCAGTAATCTATCGGCTAAGTCTATCTTTCCTTTGTTGTAGCATAGTTGCGTTTTTAAGCAATTCAGTAACCCGTTTTCTTCTTCTGTACTCTCTATCTGATCTTCTGGGTTTCCTCAATGGTAAGTGCTTCATACATACCTTGTATGCTTCTGTATTAAGCTTCTATAGGCACTGGTGGGGATTTAGGGTGTTCATGTCTGATTGCCAGGGTATGTCTACCTGGAGGGCATTCCGGGGATCAACGCCCCCGCGGCCCGGTCTACGACCAGGCCTCCCGGTGGATCAGGGCCTGATCAACGAGGTTGTTACTGCTGGCCGCACGCAATGCAACGTACGAACCACAGCCCGGCTGATCCGGCACCGTCTTTAGGTATCTGTCCAGCTCCCTCTGATAGCTCTTGGTTTATTATTTCCCAGTCAATTCTATGGTTGTTAAAATTAAACTTACTGAACATCCCGTCTCTAACATTAGTGATGCAGTTTCCTAACCCTGAGTTAATACTCGTTTGAACTTCTATGATGTTATGATCACGTAGAGTATATTGTTTTTGTAACTGTTATGTCTCTGATCAGTTCCTCGTTGTTTGTGAATATCAAATCCAGGGTATTTTCATTTCTAGTGGGATCAATTACCTGTTGGTTTAATGAGTACTTTTCACAAAGCCTCATTAGTTCCCTGATATGTGCCTGTTGAGCAAGGGTGCTTCCCGAAGATATTTCTGGTATAACATATGCTGCCTTAGAGAAGCACTCATGTGCTAACAAGGCTTCCGCACTATTTTGTAAATCATTACGATAAATGATACTAAATTTGATAACGTATTCGGTCACATAGGAAATAATCCATAAATGAACGTGCGAAAGAAAATTATATAGCAATGAAGAAATTATAAACTTTAAAGAGTACTTGGCTTTAACAGACATTTGGTGCTCTATACCATAAAAAGAAACTGGTCACTGAACTCACTTGAACAAATGAATACAAAACCCAACTGACCTGGGTATGAGGAGGTTCTTGGTAGATTTGGTGTGTCGTCGCAGGGTGTTGGTGGCCCTGGGTGAGTGTACAGGGGAGCCTGGGGAGGTGACCAGCCCCAGGGGAGAGCCAGGGGAGGCAGGGTGGGCATTGTGCTGCAGACCTGGGCTTGCGGTGGGCGTGGTGGTGGGCGGGGTGGTAGGCGAGAGTGGGGAGACTGGTGAGCTACCGCCTGACGCTGACAAGGGCCGGGCATTCTCTTTCTGCGACACATTGTTTTCCCGCACATATGTCTGCAATGAAACATCAAAACATGAGCAGATATATAGTGCCACAACACGGTTAACATGAGCATACAGGGGCACATAAACAATAATAGTTAAACACGCACAAATGTTTTCAAGGTTCAAGTCAACAGAAAACGCAGAAAAGCTATTATATATATATATATATATATATATATATATATATATATATATATATATATATATATATATATATATATATATATATATATATATATATATAAAACACTACAGACGAGCTTCTAAAAAAGAACAACATGAAATTATAAGCAACCTCACAAATGTGATAAAAACTAACGATGTTTACGATTTTGATCTGATACAATTATGGGTACTTCCCGTGAATACATAAATTAATGGGACTATTAGCTTAATGCACCATAACATATGTTGTGTACAAATGGTATCCCTTATGATATATATCACAGTCAGATGGGTCAAGAAGTAACAGCTGATGCGTTAATGGAAATGTCTGGGTCCTACCTTCTGGATCTGCACAGGGTAAGCTTGCAAAGAGTGGAATTCATAAACAGCAAAACTATCATTGAAAAAACTACCTCACATGGGCGACCAATCTTGAGTCAGCAGAACCAGTGTAGAACCGTAACCTAGTAAAATATAGTGAAACTTGAGAAAGTACAAAGAAAAGAAGTACTGAGAAGAATGAGTTACGAAGAATGAGAGAACGAGACCTGGTTGCCAGGGCAGGACAACCCACGAAACATGTCATAGGTAATTATGTCTCCGGTGGCATTTTTTATTATTTAACTGCTGATGTATCCTGCTTTTAAAAAATATCAGCGAAGGCATACCTATGAGCCATTTCGATGGTTGTCCTACCCTGGCAGCCAGCCCTAAGGCCAGGCTTCCCTGTTCAATGTTCAGAAACTGATGTTGGATACCTCGTTCCAAGAATTGAAAATTAAATATTAAAGAGTTAGCTCACTTCAGCTTGTCAAAAACTGGGCCGGGACCTGAAGCAGAATCTCAATTGCTGAAACTCAGCTAAATAGACAGGAAAATACAAACATGCGCGCGCTCAAGCAGTGAGGAACCCAAGCTGTCTGCACCATTCATAACAACGCTATACTTACTTACTGTGGCATTGAAATCTCCACCTTCTATCACAACATGCCCTCACCTGCTAAAACACCTGTTATCTGTTATCTTCAAATAGTTCTTAGAATATCGTCCCCAGCGGCCCGATTTCAGTACCGAGATTCCTAAATTTAAGTGCAAATATATCAGGAATAAAAGTTAATTAAGAAACACAGAAAAGTGAAGATGTGTGTGTAGTGAATTTTAAAAAATTTAACATATAGCTACCTGCCATTTAACATAACGAAACTGAAAAGACCAGCAATGCAGAGAAACTTCAAAAACTTTAAGAGGCTTCCGTTTTACATTCGTACTTCCCTGGGCAGTTACTGTCCACCAGCCTGAACACGCTACTCAATTCTTATTAGCGACTGAGTCACTATGCCCTAATATGTAATTACCTATCATGCCCTCCTGGGTAATCACCATTTATACCACGTAGGCCTAGTTTTTCACAGCTATGTAAGAATTTCATAACCCAGGCGTTGGGCTACATGCTTACGCATTCCCACAGAAACCCTGCCATTCACAACCTCATATTAGGCATATGCCAGTCCTGCCTCACGAAATGAGTCCTCAAAAAATTTTACCCTCCTAAATTTTACTCTTACCTATTTCGACTTTCAGATTTGTTGGAGCTTCTTAAAGCTGGCAGCTTAAGGCTTCAGGAGGTTAAGTTTGACTCTGTGATTAACAGTCTACAGAAGTGGATATGAAGTTGTTGGACTCGATGACGTTCATAATGATCTTTGCCGATATCCATAAAAATATTAAAAAAGAAACCATACCACGGGGGGGGGGGATAGAACCCGCGATCAGAGAGTCTCAAAACTCCAGACCCTCGCGTTAGCCACAATAAGATTCATCCAACTAGGTATATTTCTACACCATAGGAAGGTTAGCACAGGCACCACTGTGATCACAAATGCAAGTTTTTACAGACGAATCTCCAGCTAGCGTGGCCGTGACGAACTCTAGCTCAAGTCCCCTCAAAGCCGTCAACAGGACGGCGTTTCGGCCGTCCTGGAGCACTGCTAACTTCATAATGGTCAAGGACGAAGCGAAACGTCATCCAGATTCATCATCAATCTGCGGATTTGTTCGAATTTGTTGAAGGCATGGTATTATTACTTTTGTTCGTCTTAAAAGAAGTGTGTTATGTTACCAATGGGAGATGCGAGATGAATATATATTGCCAAACTGGGTCTGGATGCGCTACCCACATCAACACTGTCCTCACTAAGCAGTAGTCAAGAACAGTGTTAGAGGCGGGTGGTGCCACCTGGCTCAGTTGTTAACACTAGAACAAGCTCCAGGCGGTGTATGTTGACAAATATTTCCTCAAGTCTAACACGAAAAGAAGAAATCTGACTTTGAGAAATAATGAAATAACTAATGACTCCTCATACCACACACGTGACCTTCGTGTAATATATACTACAATATGACAATATAACAAATGTCTTGACTATTATACCATCTGTGTAATAACTAGCATTTTAAATTAACTATGGACATTTAAAATATTCTCGGCATTGTGACAAACTTAGGATTTTGGGCATTACTGTTTTGGCATAAAAAGACGTTGTTGGCATTCAAGATGCTACCCAGGAACAATTCTTAAGAGTCACCTTCCTTATATGAGAGATGAGGTTAGAGCAAATAAGCGAGGCCAGTTTGCCAAATACAGGGAAGGAGGTAGAGAGGACAAGCGCTACTTCCTTCACTGTATTCACCTAATTGTGCGTGCGGGGTTTCATTCCAAGCTCTTCGGCACAGTTCTGCTCTTCAACTGTAACTTACTCGCTGTCCTTTAGGGTTTTGTCACGTATCTTTTTTTTTTCAAATCCATTTATTGAACTGACCTCCAGTTATTATATACCTTCCTAATGCATTCCACTACTCATATTCTCACGAAGAAGCTATTAGTATCACTTGGGCTGAGTAATACCTCTAGTTTCCAGCTGTGTTTGCTCGTTTTGCTTTTTCCCATGTTTATTAGTGTCGCTATTAACTTTGTTTACATCTTTCAGAATCTTACAAGTTGTAATCACGCCTCCTCTGGTTTCCCGATCTTCCAATGACTCTGGTTATGTTATCATCGTATCCTAGCCCTTGTGTAATTTCTGCGCAGCGAACTCAATATCTGGTACCTGGCTGATGGCATTCTGGTAGGTTCCTGCTAGAGAACCTACAACTGGTGAAGTCACAGGGAAAATCCTTAGGACTCATTCTCAACCAATCCAAGTGTGAAATCATCACGAACAAACCAGGAAATAATTACAGCTGTGTGAACAATCCTTCCTGAAGCCTCAACTACACCCCGTCCAAGAGCATCCTATGGGAGCACCGCTGGATCACTAGGCCATCGACAGTCCTCAAGGACACACTGGATGACCTAAAGAGGATGGAGAAGAGAATAAGTGATCTCGATGCCCATGATGCCCTGTATCTCCTCACAGAGTGTCTAACTCTGCCAAGACTAACTTCTTGAGATGTACACCCTCCTTTGACAACTCCACACGTAGTGAACATGACACATTCCTGAGTTCTATCTTTAGGAAGGCATTAAATCTGTCACTGGTAGATCACCAATGGGATTAAGCAACTCTTCCACTGCGACTGGGCATCATAGGTGTGCGCAAGGTAAAGCAGGTACCATTACCTGCATTTGTCGTCGTGTATGGCTTCCAATGAACTAGTAAAGAATACTGTCTCAGAACGCTGAAGAGGTGAGGTAGGAGCTCACAACCCAAAGTTCACCGAAGGACTCACGCAATGGGACAGCCTGGCAGACTCTTCAAGCAGACCAACTCCTCCTAGAGAGCACAAACATTCCCAGTGGGGGCAAACCGACTGTGGAAAAATTCGCCAACACAATGCTCAACAACGCTTCTGGAAAGGATAAAGCTCATAGGTGTGATGGCACCACATTCAGATTTTCTTTTAGCTATTCCCAATTCCTTCCTGGGCACTCAACTCAACCCATTGGCCATTCGAATTGGTTTAGCTCTCCGCTTAGCCGCCCCAATACTCACCGAACATAGGTGCATTTGCGGCAGGGCGTCAGCTGATCAATTTGGACTACATGGTCTCGTCTGTCATACATCAGAAGGGAAGTATGCCAGACATGAGAAGATCAACGACCTCATCAAGAGAAGTCTCGCTACAGCCTGTTGCCTGGCAGAACGGGAACCTCAAGTACCTAGGTCTGACGGAAGCCAAAAGCGTCAAGATGGAGTCACCATGCTATCCTGGAAGAATGGTACGCGGATTGCATGGGACCACACCTGTGCCTCTACGTTGCCTGACACCAACTTGCCATACTCTGAAGCACAATGGGGTGGGGCCGCCAGTATAAAAGAGACCCAGACGACTAACAAACACAGGCTGCCACCTTGCTATAACTTCGTCCCAGTAGGGTCAGAGCATGGGGCACGTGTGCTCTAAAATTCCCGAAAGGTTTAGGTGAAAAACTCATCAAAGAAACCAAGGACCCCAGAGCGGCCAGCTTCCCCTTTCAGAGACTCAGTGTTGCGATCCAAAGAGTAAATGCCTGCAGCATCCTGGTCACACGGCCCACTGTCGGGGCGCTGAACAAAGTATCAAGACGCAGACCCTGAGATGTCTTTTATGTTGTTCGCCTTCGTGTGTCTTTGCTAATGTATTTTGTTACTGAACTAATTATATATATATATATATATATATATATATATATATATATATATATATATATATATATATATATATATTAGTATGTCGTGCCGAATAGGTAAAACTTGCTATTTTGGCTTAAACAGCAACGCTCTTCTTGCCGAATATGGAAAGCGAAAATCTGTGTATGCAATAATTTCGCAAAAATAATTCTGAACCTAACGAACAAAAAAACATATTTCATTGTGTTCATTATTAAATTATTGTAAACTTTTCTAAAATATATTTAGTTGGATTAGGCTAAATTAAATTGCGCTTGTTATAATAAGGTTACGTGAATTTTCTAGGGTTCTTTTGGTACAAAATTATTAATTTTTACATTAACATAGCTGCTGATGCACTGAGAAGTGTGAAAATACTTGAGCTGAAGACATCCACCCCCGTGGCTTGTCTTGCGTGCACGCACGCACACACACACAGGGCCAGGAGCTTGGACTCGACCCCTGCAACCTCAACTAGGTGAGTACACAAACACACACACACACAAAGGTGGACAGAGACAGGATGTTCCAGAGATGGGATACCTTTACCTTTGAAGAGTTTCGAGAGTTTCACTACTCTCAGAGCCCGGTCATGGGCCAAGCTCGTCTGGTACTTGCCTGGTCAACCAGGCTGTTGCTGCTGGAGGCCCGCTGCCTCACATACCCATCACAGCCTGGTTGATCTGACACCTGGTGAAGACACAGCAACAAGGGGTCACAATTGGAAGTTGAAGACTCAGATGAGTCACAGGGATGTTAAGAAGTATTTCATCAGCCACAGAGTTGTTAGGAAGTTGAACAGTCTGAAAAATGTAGTGGAGGCAGGATTCATACATAGCTTTAAGAAGAGGTATGATAAAGCTCATGGAGCAAGGAGAGTAACTTAGTGACCAGTGAAGAGACGGGGGCCAGGAGCTGTGGCTCGACCCCTGCAACCACAATTAGGTGAGTATACACTCAATTATATATATATATATATATATATATATATATATATATATATATATATATTGTGTGTGTGTGTGTGTGTGTGTGTGTGTGTGTGTGTGTGTGTGTGTGTGTGTGTGTGTCGTGCCGCATAGGTAAAACTGATCAATTAGCAAGAACTCATTTAATATTAATCCTTTCTAAAATTTTCTTTTATACGTTTAAAGATATATTTTTCACTTTTGTTAATGTAAAAATTAATAATATTGTACCAAAAGAACCTTAGAAAACTTACCTAACCTTTTTATAGGAAGTGAAATTTAATTTAGCCTAATCCAACTAAATATATTTTAGATAAGTCTACAGTAATTTAATGAACAAACAAAAACAAAATATATTTTGTTAGGTTTAGAATTTTTTTTGCGAAATTATTGCATACACAAATTTTAGCTTATTTATATATATATATATATATATATATATATATATATATATATATATATATATATATATATATATATATATATATATATATATATATATATGGGGGTGGTAGGAGAAGAAAATATTCAAACAGCTCCGGGGAGAACCTTGAGTTTCCCTGAGGTACGTTTATTGTCTTCTCTGAGGCTGAGGGTCCCCAGTCCAGTTCTAGAGGTGATACCTCCCTATATATATATATATATATATATATATATATATATATATATATATATATATATATATATATATATATATATATATATATATATATATATATATATGCAAAACAACCACTCTGAAAGAATAGAGAAATTCCAAGCGCTTTCGTGACTACTCACATTGTCAAGGAACTAGTCACTAGTCGTGAGTAGTCACGAAAGCGCTTGGAATTTCTCTATTCTTTCAGAGTGGTTGTTTTGTATATTCTGAAATCACCTGTTTACTGTGATCTTATTGCATATATATATATATATATATATATATATATATATATATATATATATATATATATATATATATATATATATATATATATTCCGTTGTGAAAAATTCAAGTATTCAAGAAACAGATTACAAGCCAGGTAGCCATGTTACAGAGGTAGACAACTCGGGTAAATTACAAGCGTGTGGAAAGCACAGGTACTGACTCCTGGCTCCAACCTTGCACTCGGGTAATAACTTCAGCGTCGACCTTGTCCTCACTTCGTACAGCTTCTGGACGCCACATACAACAGCCATTCATTTTTTAGACCTCTATAATGATGCCGCCGCCAACTCCATTCCATGCAGAGAGGGCGCGGGGAGCCACATTCCGCAACGACAATGTGGACGAATTTACCAGAGAAAGACAGGGATACCAGAACATAAGAGACAGCGGGATAACATCTTGTTGACTCAGCGTCGCGGGTAACATGCGGCCATAACCCGTCCTCCGCGCTAGACTTAATGACACCTTCCCGATTTTCTTCCATATTCAGCAAGTGAAGGTTGAGCACTATCACCTCACTAAGCTCATTCATAACTTGTATCTTGCCTTTACCTGGGTACTTACACTCAACAAGCACACTACACACCTAACACCAACATAACAGTGTACCTACATACACAAGACACATTTCTCGTATACTTGACGTCATTAAAAAACATCCGACACAACGCAATTATCACCCTAAACACACACACACATTGTTACATATTCACAGAAAACACATCCTACAAATATATACAACACAATGTATATCCATGAAGGGACGCAACCATTCTATATATATATATATATATATATATATATATATATATATATATATATATATATAATATATATATATATATATATATATATATATATATATATATAAATATATATATATATATATATATATATATATATATATATATATATATATATATATATATATAATATATATATATATATATATATATATATATATATATATATATATATATATATATATAAATATATATATTATATATATATATATATATATATATATATATATATATATATATATATATATATATATATATATATATATATATATATATATATATATATATATATTCACAAAACAAGTTAGACTACCAAGCAGGAGTGAGAGGAAAAGTCCTCCCGTGGAACAAGACTAAAGAAAAAAAGTGCGCCAGTACATGAAGTGTTCAGTCGTGCGAGGGTAATAAACAGGAGTTTTCAAGGAGTAAATACTGTCCTATTAGGCCATTATGTTACTGATACATGTAAAGGACCTGCCAGAGGGGCTCGAATCCTGTGATTCAACGGGCGATGTGACAGTAATGAGGAGAATACGAATGGAAGAGAATGGACGGCCTCCAAGCAGACTTTGGGCAAGTTGCTGGGGAGATGCTACATGCATGTGCTGCAGTTCAAGCCGAATGATACATACAGTGCTGGAAGGAAGAGGAAATGCCGGACATGGAGTACAGAATGTTAGAAGAAACTACAAACGTCAAACTGGGAGCGTTACCCTAATAAAATCGATAAACGAACAATTCCGCTACACTTGTGTATTAGCGCAGGAAGTGAAGACTCCATCCTCCGTCCATTAATCGCTGCCCGATGTTTGATCAGTCGGGCTGGTGGTCTAATTCCGCTAGTAACTAGTTGAAAACGTTCTATGAAATCAAAGTTGAACAAGGTCATACACAGACTGGTTCAATAATGATGTGAGGAACAGCGGTGACATTCAGCATCTACCAACAGCGCTGACACTCAGCACCCAACAACAACGGTGATTGACACTCAGCACCCAGCAACCTTTGGCGGGATCAACAGAAGTAATATGGAGTGACAACAATGCCGGACTGACCTTAACCCTACATGGCACACGTGTGGAAGCCTGGTCTTCCCTTCACCCAGACTGACTGGCTCAAGCTGCTCCCTCGCTCCCTCCCTCCCTCTTGCACAACAGTTCACAAGCACATGCACACACACATCCAGAGAGTCTACAAAGAGAAGAACAAGGGAGGATGGTGGATGTGTCGTTGGTTACTCGTCAGGTAAAATGTTTCCTGAAGGTGGTGTTGTATGCTGATGATCCAAACCAGTAACAAGCCATCGTTGCCGTGTGAATCATATTGTGTCCTGCTGCTGCCGTGGGAATCACATGGTGTTCTGTTTGTACTCACCTATTTGTGGTTGCAGGAGTCGATTCACAGCTCCTGGCCCCGCCTCTCGGTGTATTCTAAAATTCGGTGTTTCAGCACAGGGGACTCCCACAAGACATCTGACGCACCCACCACTGTTTCCTACAGGAGTCCTTAAAACTTCGGCTTCCTCCACATTTCACGTAAAACACACACACACACACACACACACCTAACCTGCAGTCACACACACGCCGCCCAGACCGCTCCTTCGCCCACCCGCGCCATATCCGCTCCAGAAAATGTAAATACGTGGGACAGGGTCCAGTTCTCCGAGATCACTGGTACCAAAACAAATGCAGACCCACTACATCTCTCATGTTGACTCCTTCGCTCAGTGGCAACCAGGACTAACAAAGTGCGGTGAGCGAGAGAGGGGGAAGGGAGGGGAAGTGAGGAAAAGGGAGAGGGAGGGGGAAGCGAGAGGAAAATGATAGGAAGCGAAGGAAAGGGATAGAGAGGAGGAAGGAATAAGGAGAGGGAGAGGGGAGGACAGGAAGGAGAGGGAGAGGGGAGGACAGGAAGAAGAGGGGGGACAGGAAGGAGAGGGAGAGAGGGTGTAAGGGAGAAAGAAGGAGGGAGAAGGGGTGTAAATGGGGGACGAGGAATAAGAGGGAGAGGTAAGGAAGAGATTAGGGGGAATTAAAAAAGAAGGGATGAAGAACAGAGACAGAGTGGAAGGGAAGGAAGTACGAGAGGGAGAAGGAGAGAAGGAAGAACGTAGGAGAAGGAGGGAACGAAGATGGAGAGGGAAGGAAGAACGAAGGTGGAGGAGGAGGGAAGGAAGAGTGAAGATGGAGAGGGAGGGGAGGAAAAAAATGAGAGAGAAGGAGAGGGGTTATAAAAACCAAAGCTTTATCACATTTTTCTTAATTTTCTACTATATTACATAGTTTTAAAAAATCATATGAAAAGTACAATAAAATGTAAGAGATTAGGTATTCTGACTCTAAAATAATGGATTTTTGGTCAAATTATTTTAATTTTCTGACACCTGGTTAGGATGAAGGTGGGAAAGGTCTCGACAGACAGACAGGGAAGATTACCTGAAGGTTACCTTAAGATGATTTCCGGAGTCACTGACCCCGGAGCCCGGTTCTGGACCAGGTCTCCTGATAAACCAGGCACTTGAAGCTAATCACACGCAGTTTAACGTGGACACTATAGCCAGGCTGATCAAGAACTAATTTGAGAAACATTCATTTCCCCCTGGAAGACAGTCTAGGGAAATCTGTTGGTAATTCCCCTTATGTATAAAGGATGGATGCTGAAAAGTCCCAATATTACTTCATTGATTATCTCTCAGTGTACTCAGTGAACCCCTCCTTTTCATTGGAGTTATTTTGCACTACCTGCCAAGCCTCTTGCTCTGGCAGGAAGTAACTTCGGTGTGCAGATTTGGGACCAACCCAATAATTTAGGTGCTTGAATAAACTTGTACTGATAGTGAGGGTTCTCTGCACATTCTTCAGTTTTGCAAATATCCCCGTGTTAAAGGAAGTGTTGAATGTGTAGCAATAGTCCAGTCTAGAGAAAACAAGTGACTTCAAGTATCATAACTGGCTCGACATTTCTGGTGAAAGTTCTAGCAATCCAGTCTACCAGTTTCCTTTCATTTATGATAGTAACTCGACTGTGATCCTTGAACTGAAGATCTTCTGATATTATCACTCATAAGTCCCTCATAATCCATCCTCTTTTGATCGAGTCAAATATTTGAGTTTATTATATATTCCTTTCCGGTTTTTTATTCATTTTTTATAGCGGAGTAACTAATATTTTTCTACATTAAACATGATATTTACTTAGGCCCACTGGATAATCTGGTTAGCAGCAGCTTGGATACTTGTTGTGTCCTCAGTGACTGTCACTCATATAAATTCTATCATTTTCTCCAAAGGATGATACAGTGATATGACTCATTTCTTATGTCGGATATGAGACCGAGAAAGATAACTGGGAAGAGTACTATGCTTTGGTAACAGATTTTCACTATGGCAACCACTGATTTTACCTTGATGACTGTTAGTTTTCGTGCCCAGTTTGTGAGAAAATTAAAAATATATCTATTTTTCCAATTATTCTGTTTGCACACATTTTACGTATTACACCATGATCACACTTGTCGCAGGTTTTCGCACAGACTGTATATACTACAGCTGCATTTTGTCATCCAGCGCATCCAAGATCATGTCGTAATGGCCCAATAGGGAAACATGGTTTGTTCAAATGTTTTGATTCCATATGTACAGTAATATTGCTTCTTAAAACTCTTTCAAATATTTTCATAATGTGGAACGTCAGTGCTGTCTCGGTCTGTAGTTTTTACAAATGTTTTGCTGCCACCCGTGTTAAGTAGGGATATATCAGTGATTTTTAATGAATCTGGAATGACTCCTGTCTCCAGACTCCGTCTATACAAAATATTTAAGGTATATGATAGTGATTTTTTTTTTTTGCATTGTTTATGAACATGGAGTTCCACGAGCCTGGACCTAGGGCCAGAGTACATGAAGATACTATTAATGGCGTCTTCAGTCGAGAGGGGTTATGGTTATTAAAAACAAAAGTCAGAGATGTGGGCAGAATTTTGCGTCATATTCATGAAAAATTCATTTAGATGTCACTCTTCAGTCTGTCAACTCAGTGGTCACAGCGTCTGGCTCGCAACCGAAATAGCTAGACGTATGGACACGTTTCCTTGTTCAAAGCGACCACTGTCACCTAGCACTAAGATAGTAACCTGAGTACCAGTCGACTGCTGCAGGTAGCATCCACACTTCCCTTAACACAAAACACACAAAAGAAGCTCTACAGCTTAAACAATTGTAAGCTATCATGTGCTAATGGGTGTAGAGAAGACCAGAGGAGGAAGAGTTCCAAGTGTGGGTCTAACGTCGAGTCTGATAAGTTTTGATCCGTGACAAGCCTGTGACCGATTTCGAGTGTTCATCTCTCAGAGCCTAATAACCATCACAACCTGGCCGCTCGGGAATATCCTCCAGGACTTTGACAAGTTTCCTCCTGAAGACTTACAATTCTTCCAGCAATATTTTTTATATCTGCTGGTGGAAGGTCAGTCGTTAGGACCACGGATGCTGATACGGTATTCTCTAGTTGTATGGCGCCCTTGCATTTCACTGGGTTTATTTTACACTTCATCCAGTATATTTCACTCCAGTAAATTATGGTAGTGTGCAGCTCAGGGTCATGCAATTCAAGCAGTTTAAATATATATTTAGAGTGCTTGGAGATGCTCACAGTAAATTAAATATTTTATTGATTCGACGTGGACAGTGAACGACCGCCATACATTTTCCAGATCTCGTATCTCCCTGCCACGGATAACAGATCACTATTCTAGATGAAATTTGATATGGTTTTCAGTACCATATTAGCGTAACCTCTCATGGTTTGATGGTTCTCATGGTCCAACCTGGCATTTTCCTGACCATGCATTTGTTTTGTAATTTCGAAACTAAAAGTCGCCACACACTTTTATTATCAAGTCATTTATTTGTTATTTTCTCTTCTAAGAAATGGTGTTACTATGTTGGTTAGATGAGTAAGACACACGTATACTCACTGTGGATCACAGATCAACACTATGGAAATAAACGCTCCTCAAGACGGAGGGACTGACCACCTCCAAACTACTGCTACAATACACAAATAACCCGCACATAAAAGACAGAAGCTTACGACGACGTTTCGGTCCGACTTGGACCATTGACAAAGTCACACTAACAGAGGAGGAGCAGGACGGCTATATATAGGCAGGAAGAGGTGGAGGTAGTAGTAGTGGTAGTAGTAGTGGTGGTAGTAGTACACGGTATTGTGCCTTTTTGTTATTTATTTACTGCTACAAGACTGAGGGACTGACCACCTCCAAACTACTGCCACAAGACTGAGGGACTGACCACCTCCAAACTACTGCTACAAGACTGAGGGACTGATCACCTCCAAACTACTGCCACAAGACTGAGGGACTGGCCACCTCCAAACTACTGCTACAAGACTGAGGGACTGATCACCTCCAAACTACTGCCACAAGACTAAGGGACTGACCACCTCTAAACTACTGCTACAAGACTGAGGGACTGACCACCTCCAAACTACTGCTACAAGACTGAGGGACTGACCACCTCCAAACTACTGCTACAAGACTAAGGGACTGACCACCTCCAAACTACTGCTACAAGACTGAGGGACTGACCACCTCCAAACTACTGCTACAAGACTAAGGGACTGAGCACCTCCAAACTACTGCTACAAGACTGAGGGACTGACCACCTCCAAACTACTGCTACAAGACTGAGGGACTGACCACCTCCAAACTACTGCTACAAGACTAAGGGACTGAGCACCTCCAAACTACTGCTACAAGACTGAGGGACTGAGCACCTCCAAACTACTGCTACAAGACTGAGGGACTGACCACCTCATTTTTACCTCTCTACCAGTTCTGCTGTGTCTAGTATTTAGTAAGCTCTGCATCGCACCAGAAAAGTCTGCAAGGCAAGTGAAACGTGTGGACAATAAGATACCAAAATAATGCAAGTATTTCTTGATCTACTGTTAGTATACACCATTAATATAACGAGACTTGCTACACTCTGTATAAAGCAATATCAATCTGTCGTCAATGACTATTTTTTCATTTCCAAAAATTATAACCTGTCTCTATACAAAAGAATATGCAAATGAAGTTCCTGTTACCTAAAAGTTACCTGTAGTCGCTTCCGAAGGTTACCACCCCCTGCGCCCTGGTCCCAATCACTCAGGCTGTTGGAACCCGCCGCCTGCAGTTCGACGTATGTACCACAGAGTGGTCAGGAGCTATTTTGAAAAAGCTGCCGAGTTTTCTTATAATTTCGCACGTGCTCATGCGACACCTGACTTTCCTCTCTGGCACGGTCGTCAGGTTCACTTCTATGGTCTCACTTCAAAGAGCATTTATTCCTTTTCGGTTCTGGGACTGGTCACCAGGCAAACCTTTAAGCCTTTCCTAACTTGACTGTGTGGGGGGCTCCACACAGGCGCTGTATACTCCACACGTGCGTCATGTATGTCCTAAATGATTTATTTAAATTCCTGAATGCTGTTCTGAGATTTTGCCGCTGAGATTACACAGTGCACACCTCTGGTGATAGTGTGTGCACGCGCGCATGGAAGCCTATCTAAATAGCAGGCTCCATGGGCCGCCGTCACGCCCATCACATGCTCGCCCACCCCACAGTTTAGCACTTCAGTCTCTATTGTCAATGAAAGAAAGAAACGCAGTGAAATAATTTGGGCAGTGAGCAAACACTTCTGTGTCTAGACACGAGGCAATATTTACGCTGGGCGTGGATCAACCCACCTATCCATCACTGATGTAATGCAAAGACAACCAGCATTCACGGCACGAGGTCCAGCAATTCACTACAGCGGGGTTAGAGTCTCGTGCCCACGGGAATGGTGGGTTGGGGGTTGTTCCAGAGAAACCCACTACAGTGTAGTCACAATCTTGTGTCCGCGGCCAGGGCAGAGTGGGGAAGGGGAAGCACAGAAACACAAAACAGCGGGACGGCACCATCTTACTTCCCCGGATACAAGGTCCATCTGGAGGTACAGCCTCAATATAGCCAGACGTCACACTAGGCTCCGCCTGGGGAGCACAACGTACATAACATAATAGGTTCATCGCCTTATAAACTTGACTTAATATTAGCTGTTAATATATAATGTCAAATTTACGTAGTGTGTAACATTCTCTCAAAGTTGCATACATCATGATGTAAACAAGTTAAGATACTTCTTTCATACAAGCACATGCCTATAAATTTATTTAGGCACAGGTGCACAAGTTCGATTATCATAGTGTAAATTCCCTATGATAACCCAGTGGAGTCCTGAGATACATTGTTTCATGTACTAGAGTTGAAATATACTTAGTTTCATCCACCTAAACACAAGTTAACATGGGCGTGAGAGCAAAGGAAAATAACCATCACAGGAAGAGTTCAACAATTGGTGATAGTGTTGTTCCCGCTTCCCTTTACACTGCTTACATACACTGGTGGCCGGCATATATGTGCCTCTCACACACACGTGTGGTACAAGACTGTGTCTACTAAAAACCTAAAAAGGTTTATCTGTTAATGGATCCGGAAATAATCGCCCCAGCGGCCCAATCTCACACCAGGCCCCATAAACTGATAAAGAAATATTGCAGGAATACGATTTAAAGAAGGACACAAGGAAGGAAAGTATATGTTAGCACAATTTACTTGCCATCTTGCATGTTTATTAAAGACGAAGAAAAGATTAATAATCCTGCTAGAGTGTAAAACTAACAGGCTTCCATTTCACACTATTTAGACAAAGGTAGTACCTCCCTGAATGGCTGCTGTCTAAAGAAATGTCTTCTTATTACCAGACGTTGCCTTCTTGAATATATTTAAATTTTTAACAGTTAACTATACGTAAATCTATATAACAACTGAGGTTAAATAAAACTAAACCGAGCCCCAGAGACGTGGGTTATAGCTGTATTTAAAGGTTGTCGATATGTGTTGTTGAAGTCCTCTGGCGAAATTCTCCATAGGTTTAGAAAGTGCACACTAACATCCGTGAGGTAATACAAATGGTTATAATCATAACCATAATTTTTAAAGGGATGGATCGGTAAGCTAGCGGAAGGTCTCGGTCAGATAGCCAAAAGCTCCAGTGGCGGGTCATCATGTGACTAAGACCCACTTCAGGAAACACTTGTCCTGTTTCCTGACAGATCTTACCTAACCATCCGAGAGGTGACAAGCTTACACTTTATGGAAGGACATACTATCACCTCGATGCAGTATAGACGAGCTACGTATGACACCAGAGTCCAAGATTGTCAATACGCCTTTCATACTGTGAAAAAATTCCAAGCGCTTTAGTGATTTCTCTCATTATCAAGGAACTATATGTACTAGACATGTATCTCTCACACCTCATGTGCTGCATGTGCCATCTTTGTATCAACAATGTATCTCTTAAGTCTCCCGTACCATATTATAAAATAAAATATACCTATTGGTCAAAAAGAATGAGAGATGGGGGTGGTAGGGGAAGTGGAATATTCAACCGGCTTCAGGAAGAAATCCAAATATTCTTCCTTGAAGCCTTTTTATCCACTTCTCCGAGGCTATGGATCCCACAATTTACACCAGAGGTGGAGCCCATATATATATATATATATATATATATATATATATATATATATATATATATATATATATATATATATATATATAGGCTCATCTCCACGCCCATATATATATATAATATATATATATATATATATATATATATATATATATATATATATATATATATATATATATATATATATATATATATATATGCAATAAGATCACAGTAAACAGGTGATTTCAGAATATGCAAAATAACCACTCTGAAAAAATTGAGAAATTCCAAGCGCTTTCGTGACTACTCACATTATCAAGGAACTATGAAAGTGAAGCATCCAAGGAAGCTATATAAGGGGTCTGGCCGGCACCTCACTATCAGATCCCACAACGGTTAAACACGTGACGCGCGGCGAGCCAACTTGGATAGGTCCTTGGCACAACTCACCCCACAAACTATTCTACCCAAGAAATAAGAAATTTTAAAGATTATTTGTCCAGTGTATTATTAAATTCTTCCCAAATTCTATTAATTATAAATGGATCTAATTTATATAAACCAAAGGAAATATTCATATTATTGTCAAAACTGCTTTTTATGAAACAAGATTCAATTATATTCCTGTCGACCATGGACTTGCTTGATACTACTTTCTCAACTTTTTGAAAATCAATTGGATGGTTAAAATCCCTTACATGAATAAATAGAGCATTGGAATCTTGTCCAGTTCTAATGCTATATTTATGTTGTTTTAATCTTAGTTCGAGAATTTTACCAGTTTGACCGTAATAAACTTTATCGCAAATTTTACAAGGAATCTTATACACACATCCATCAGCATTTTGGGGGGAATTCTTTATCAAAAGTTTTTTTTACTGTATCAAGGTTTTTGAATACAACTTTAATATTAAAAGTCTTAAGAAGAGAAGGCATATCAACCAAGTTTTCATGGTAAGGGAGAACCAACATATTTTTAGTTGAATAAGGCTGGTTGTCCCTTTTTGGATTGTAAAAAGTATTTCTAGCAACTTTAAAAGATTTATCAATTACATTTCTTGGGTATTTTAAATCATTACCTATTTCATAAATTTTGGATATTTCCTCATCTATGAACTCAGGACTACAAATTCGTAAAGCTCTCAAAAACATTGATGAGAAAACAGACAGTTTGACTCTATCTTGATGCGAGGAATAATAGTGGACATAGGAACAATTATTTGTAGGTTTTCTGTAAATTTTAAATTTGAATTCATTATTACCCTTAATAATTAAAACATCTAGAAAAGGCAATGAGTTATTTTCTTCAAACTCAACAGTAAAGTTTATAAACTTTACTGTACATAGTTCTACTGTCTTCAAGTTATGTCCTAGAATTTGTATTGATAAAGCCACTGGATGGCGAAACGTCTACAATAAAGATACCCAGATGTTGCACATGTGTCTTACTCTCATCTTGTCGGTATTATATACCATTCGTACACAACTTGTCAGACACTGCAACATCATGGAATCTTAATTCTGAGGACATGTACATAACCTTCACAACTACGACAACTACTACTACTACAACTAACCCATCTCTTTGGGAAGGACCTACTTCCACTGGGGAATCCCGCCCACCAGTGAATTTGCCCTCGTCTACTTCACCTGACGTTACTATATAAGCGCCAGGATTCTTTCTTCTGCTTCAGAATCTCCACGACTATGGTGCTGTTCGCACCTACTCCTAGGTTGAGGGACTGATTACCTCATCTTCTGTACATAGTTCTACTGTCTTCAAGTTATGTCCTAGAATTTGTATTGATAAAGCCACTGGATGGCGAAACGTCTACAATAAAGATACCCAGATGTTGCACATGTGTCTTACTCTCATCTTGTCGGTATTATATACCATTCGTACACATAAAAATATGTTGGTTCTCCCTTACCATGAAAACTTGGTTGATATGCCTTCTCTTCTTAAGACTTTTAATATTAAAGTTGTATTCAAAAACCTTGATACAGTAAAAAAAACTTTTGATAAAGAATTCCCCCCAAAATGCTGATGGATGTGTGTATAAGATTCCTTGTAAAATTTGCGATAAAGTTTATTACGGTCAAACTGGTAAAAATCTCGAACTAAGATTAAAACAACATAAATATAGCATTAGAACTGGACAAGATTCCAATGCTCTATTTATTCATGTAAGGGATTTTAACCATCCAATTGATTTTCAAAAAGTTGAGAAAGTAGTATCAAGCAAGTCCATGGTCGACAGGAATATAATTGAATCTTGTTTCATAAAAAGCAGTTTTGACAATAATATGAATATTTCCTTTGGTTTATATAAATTAGATCCATTTATAATTAATAGAATTTGGGAAGAATTTAATAATACACTGGACAAATAATCTTTAAAATTTCTTATTTCTTGGGTAGAATAGTTTGTGGGGCGAGTTGTGCCAAGGACCTATCCAAGTTGGCTCGCCGCGCGTCAGGTTTTTAACCGTTGTGGGATCTGATAGTGAGGTGCTGGCCAGACCCCTTATATAGCTTCCTTGGATGCTTTACTTTCATAGTTCCTTGATAATGTGAGTAGTCACGAAAGCGCTTGGAATTTCTCTATTTTTTCAGAGTGGTTATTTTGCATATATATATATATATATATATATATATATATATATATATATATATATATATATATATATATATATATATATATATATATATATATGGTCCTCATCTCCACGCCCCTCTCATTTTTTATAAAATTATAAATGTAAAAATTAAAAAAGTCCTCTTTATTTAAATAGGAAATTTGGTAATTAAGTTTCATTCTTAAGTTAATTATTTGTAACTATTCAAGAGAGTTTAAGGAGCGAGTCACAAACACAACATATCCCGTATGTGGCGTGGGTTCGCGCTCACTCGGGAAAATTACTCACCCCTAGAGGGAGTGAGCACTCACTACCTCCCCGGTAAAGAACCGCTGTTGTGAACAATATGTTTACCTGGAGAGAGTTCCGGGGGTCAACGCCCCCGCGGCCCGGTCTGTGACCAGGCCTCCTGGTGGATCAGAGCCTGATCAACCAGGCTGTTGCTGCTGGCTGCACGCAAACCAACGTACGAGCCACAGCCCGGCTGGTCAGGAACCGACTTTAGGTGCTTGTCCAGTGCCAGCTTGAAGACTGCCAGGGGTCTGTTGGTAATACCCCTTATGTATGCTGGGAGGCAGTTGAACATATGAAACTCACTTTAAAAATCTTGAATTTAATGCTGATTATCTGCAACATTAGATGATTTGCGTATCATTATTAAACGCTCAGTAATAAAATATATACCTCCATTAGCATTAATAATTCATGTGCACGAGCTGAGGGATAGAACTAGTAACTAACTTCTTCTAATACCACCACCCGTAGTCTGCTTGGTCAAACGTTTCTATAATAAAGATACCCAACCAAGTGTTGCACAAATGTCTAATTCATCAACCTGTCGGTTTTGTAACATTAATCTTCAAAGTCCTACCACAACCATGAGATGGTCGGGTGTACCACCCACCCGCCATCCTTTTATTCTTTATACTGACGGAATGTGCTAGCTATCACCACCCCTTCCCCAACACACCCTACCTCTCCAACTTCATCCTGATGGAATGCGCACTTCCCTTCTCCATCTACCCTGGGTAAGAGGGGTGAGATGGGCGAGGAAAGAAGGTAGCGAGGTGTTGGAAAATAAGAAAAGTGAAGAAGATATGTAATTGAGGGAGAGAGAGATAAGGAAAATGTGATATGGTGAGCAGAGGGGAAAAAACAGAGAAGGCGAGGAGAGGGGGAAAAGAGAGAAAGCGAGGAGACAGGAAAGAGAGGGAGAAGGCGAGGAGAGGGGGAAGAGAGAAGGCGAGGAGAGGAGGGGAAGAGAAAGAGCAGGCGAGGAAAGGGGGAAAGAGAGCAGGCGAGGAGAGGGGGGAAGAGAGAGAGCAGGCGAGGAGAGGGGGAAGAGAGAGAGAGCAGGCGAGGAGAGGGGGAAAAGAGAGAGAGCAGGCGAGGAGAGGGGGAAAAGAGAGAGAGCAGGCGAAGAGAGGGGGAAAAGAGAGAGAGGAGAGGGGGAAGAGAGAGAGAAAAGGCGAGGAGAGGGGGGAAGAGACGGCGAGGAGAGGGAAGAAGAGAGAGGAGGCGAGAAAGAATGAGAGAGAAGGCGTGAAGAAAGGAATGAGAGAGAATGCGTGAAGTTGGACTGGGAGGGAAGATAAAGGAATGAGAGAGAGAAAGCAAGGAAGGGATATTATGCCATGAACCGTAAGTTTAGAGAAGCCAAAGGAATGAGAGACGACGGGAGATGAGGAGAGGTGGTGAGAGAGGGTGATATTGTTCTATGCTAACACGCCTTTCAAACCAGGAGAGAACTGGAAAATGGACTGCCAACACGAATTGATAGATTCACTCCCACTCTCTCTCATATATATATATATATATATATATATATATATATATATATATATATATATATATATATATATATATATATATATATATATATATATATATATATATATATATATATATATCAATAATAACACTGCGACTAGTCAAGGAGTCGAACCCATGCTGCTTTGGCCTGCCTCATGGTGGGCGAAAACTCATGACGCCTTAATCCACGGGATCACACAATCCTTAAGAGTAGCGCATCCAGCTCGTTGGACTAGTACACCAAACAGGGAGGAGAATTAAATTAACCTAGAGTCATCCACACCACCGTATGTCCATGGGTAGCGAGTACAACGTCCAGTTCTGCTGGATGCGCTACTTTTAAGGATTGTGTGGTCCCGTGGATTAAGGCGTCATGAGGTTTCGCCCACCATGAGGCAGGCCAAAGAGCATGGGTTCGACTCCTTGACTAGTTGCAGTGTTGTTATTAATCAATATTACTTGTTCCTGGGTACAATAATATATATATATATATATATATATATATATATATATATATATATATATATATATATATATATATATATATATATATAAAATGTGTGTGTGTGTATGCGCACGCGCGCGCGTAACAACCAATGTGAAAGAATAGCGAAATTCCAAGGGCTTTCGTGACTTCATAATCACATCATCATAGTTCCTTGATAATGTGAGAAGTCACGAATGTACTTGGAATTTCGCTATTCTTTCACAGTGGTTGTTCTGCATATTGTTATATCACCTGTTTACTGTGATTTTATTGTATATATATATATATATAAATTATTTATGGCACATACTCGACGGTGAAGTCTTCAATCTGCATTCTGCCATAACTTAAGTGTTTTTGTTTTAATATCCAAACCAGAATAATTTTTTCACTGTTACTTTCGTTTTTATACAAAAAATTATGGGTATTGTGAATTTAAGGGACCACGATGACTGTAAGAGTTTCTAAAGAGGGTGAAGAAGGGAAAAACAAAAATTAAGAACCACTGGTCTACACTCCCTAATCTGTAATGTGACTCATTTTTTAGCACCTGCTGATACGTATAAGAAGAGTTAAAAGGTAGTTTCAGTGACCTAAGATTAATCCTGAAAACACCGTGATTGACTGGGGACTGAATCCCGGAGAACAGATGATCAGAGGTCCTGGGAGAAGAGGTGTTGAACATCAGCATCGGCTAGATTTAAAACAAGACCTTGAAAAAGAACTATGAGAGGAACGTCCTTTGTCAGAACTGGGAAGTCAATCTGTGTGTGGGGGGAAAGGGAGGGGGCTCATTTTAAGACAGAAATGACTCTTTTTACAGTTAATTTTCTGTGTGTTTAAGGAGTTATAGAGTTAATGGTTAGGGATAAATATACCCTTGAGCTTTGAAAATATTAATCTATATTTTGCTATTTTTAAGAGGAAATACCTGGGGATGTGATGTTAGGTACCAATACAGCCATTCACTTGAGTCTGGAATGTGGGGAAAATGGGGGTACAAAATGAGGAACCCTTGTTCTCAGATAGATCGAAAAGTTAGGTAGTGGAAAAAACGGACTTCGCCCTTCACTGATGGAGGACAGGAGACAAGGCTGAGCCACTGAGCTGGCTGGAGGTGGATGGTCTTACAAGACCTATTTCCCAGGGTAAAGTCATTTTTGAAACCGGTGCCGAAGGAAGTAGTTAAGACTGATATAGGAACTGTGGTGGACCACTATTTTATCAATACCACTATAATTATACATTCCATCCATTTTTCATAGTTAAGTAATTGTTCTCTTATATAGTGCACAGCCTTGTCCCAGGACAGTATCCCTCATGAATATAAAGTGATGTACTCTTCCTGTGCAAAAGAGTATTCTATAGTTTGTTTACACTTCAAGAGTGTATCAGTCTGTAGTGGAAGGAAGGCCGGGTAGGGGTCGGCCTAGGAAGGGTTGGAGGGAGGGGGTAAAGGAGGTTTTGTGTGCGAGGGGCTTGGACTTCCAGCAGGCATGCGTGAGCGTGTTTGATAGGAGTGAATGGAGACAAATGGTTTTTAATACTTGACGTGCTGTTGGAGTGTGAGCAAAGTAACATTTATGAAGGGATTCAGGGAAACCGGCAGGCCGGACTTGAGTCCTGGAGATGGGAAGTACAGTGCCTGCACTCTGAAGGAGGGGTGTTAATGTTGCAGTTTAAAAACTGTAGTGTAAAGCACCCTTCTGGCAAGACAGTGATGGAGCGAATGATGGTGAAAGTTTTTCTTTCTCGGGCCACCCTGCCTTGGTGGGAATCGGCCAGTGTGATAATAAAAAAAATAAATAATGAGTGTTGTTCAGAAGTCAATCAGGACAATTAAGTGGAGTTTAAGTGTTACTAAGTGCCTGCCGGGAGTTGAAGAGGGATATACCCTCCCCCCTCTCCACTTTGGTATGACAACGAGTTTTGTGGAAAGAGGTGGTAGGAATGGCGGAAACAAGGTGAGGTTTAGGTAAGAAGTCCGAAAGAAATTGGTAGGAAGTGGATAGTAGGGGTGGAAGGTAGACTGAAATGGGAGGTGGAGTGGAATGAGAGGTAGATTGGGATGGGAGGCAGACTGGGATGGGAGGTGGATTGGGATGGGAGGTGGATTGGGATGGGAGGTGGATTGGGATGAGAAGTGGGGGTAGGAATTAGGGTATGAGTGGTTGGAAGGTATAGTGGTGGCAGAAGGTGGGCGAGATAAAATGGAAAAGAGGTGATAAGTGATGATGAAGAAGATTCTTAATCGCAGAGCCTTGGGTGGGATGTGGGGGAGAGGCAAGGATGTAGGGAACAAGGACGTAAGGGGGCAAGGATATGGGGAGCTTAAGGATGTGGGAGAGTAAGAGTGGGGGGTGAAGGAACATTAGTGTAAGTATAACAAGCCAGGGAGGGGAGGGGAGGGTAGCAAGGTGAGGGCGGCCACAATCAGAGGGCCGCGCCTCCTGTCTGCCCTGTTAATTTGCATTATCTTTGTGAGTTGGCTCACGCGTCCAACACCCACCCACCCACCCACACACAATTGCTATTCCACCCCCACATTCATCCTCCGCCCAAACCACACTGATAAGCAACCCATCCACCCTCCTCCCCACACTAGACGGCTCACCCACCCAACAGCCCACACATAAATGCTATTCCACTCCACACACTCGTCACCCCCTCCCACACCACAACTCACCTACTCAGGTCTATACTTCGTCCCCTTCCCTACTACCTGCTGGTCCATATCCTCCAAACCTTCACAGAAGTAGCTGCAAATCACGAAAGAACTATCACCTAATACCCCTTCCTATGCTTCCCACTTACACCTTACTCTAAACACATGCCTTTCACAATGAATATCAACAAAAGAGGCCAATCTCCCTTCCTTTACCACGAATACGACTCAGTCACCACCACCATCATAATTAAAACTAACACACAACGCAAGCAGCAACACAAAACACCTATAAGTGGTCACATCCATCACCACAACAGGTAGCGTGAAGGGTGGGTAATGGGAATAACCAGAAGCACCGCAACTTCTAAAATTAACGAAATGAATGGCATACCTAGTTGAGAAGCCGGGAAGGCCTGGTGCAGGATAGGATAAATGCGGAAAAGAGCAGAAACTGAATGAGAGGAAATTTGGGAAGGTCACAGGAAAAGAGCGCAGAAGTGACAGCAAGTACAACCAAGGAGAGAGATTACATATAACAGTGAAAGAAAATAATCTAGGATTAATTTTGCACAAAACACCACCGGAAGTGGAGAAGACAAACATTGCAGAAGGTTTTACTGGGATAACGCTTCACTCTGATTAAAGACACGTAAGTAAACACTTAGGACATTCGTCACGGATACATTTCAGTCCTGGGACCTTGTTCACTTAAAATATACATAGGGCGTGAGAAATGAAGGTGCATATAAGCCAAGGTAAATGTGAGGTAGGCTGAAATGTAGCGTGGTCAAGTGATCTGAACTGTAGTAAGGTCATCTGTCCCGAGGAGGGCAAGGCGATGCGTGTTCAAGAAGCAAGTATACCAACGTGGCAGATACGTTCTAACCTCTTGCTATCTGCACTACCGTATTTGTTACAGCTATCAGGAATGCCTCTAAACACTGGCCTCATCTTAAAATCTGACTCTCTCATAATCAACTGGGCTTCGTCCCATTTCTTCAAATGTCTCTGGGTGTCCTTAGGCATTAAACAGGCATTACTTTGATCGTCGCTTGTATATGTGTTCCTTGATCCTACCAGATCAGTGTCGGCACGGGATCATGTGGATACCAGCGGTAGAGACTGGGAAAGTAGCAGCAGGCTGCTGTCATGTGAGATTTTTGATAGACGCATTAGCTAGCATGCCCATGTTCATCTCTCTCTCAATATGTGATCTACTGTGTTGCTTGCTACATCAAAACACGGGAGGTAGTATCCATGATGTACTGAACTCGTCGTCTACAGTCGTGGATGAAGAATGCTGGAAAATGAAAATAAGACGTGTGAAGGTTAAGTAAAAGTCACAAAGCCTTCAAAACCGACACGCCTTCATGGAGAACTGTCACACCGAGATGGTCATCTCTAGATATACACCACAACACCTTGCTAGGTTTGACATTACATAAATAACTAGCACATAGGAGAAAGGTGCTTACAACGACGTTTCGGTCCGACTTGGACCATTTATCAAGTCACATTAACAGAAAAGTGAGGGAACCATATATATATATATATATATATATATATATATATATATATATATATATATATATATATATATATATATATATATATATATAGGCGAAAAGGACAAGGATGGTAACAAGAGAGAAAGAAAAGGAAGTAGTGGTAGTAGTAAGGGCAGTAGTGCAAGTAGAAGAAGAAATAGTTGTACAAAGTAGAGAGAGTAGTTTAGTGGCACAAGAGGGAAAGAGGAGTGAAGGGTAAAGGGTGGCAATAGTAAAGATGATAGCAATAGTAGAGGAATGGAGGGGAAGACGTAGTAGAAGTAGAAATGTGGTCAGTCTAAGGAGAAGAAAAAGGACCACTGCAGGAGAGCTAAGGACCTACAAGGAATAAGACCAAAAACACAGGGGAAGAGAAACTGACGGACAGAAGACACGTTGGCAGAAGAAAGGAAAACAAAGAAAGAAAATGAAAAATAAAAACAGGAAAGTAAAAGAGGTAGAGAAAGGAGAAGAAAGGATCATGTTAAGTCACGAGTGTTCTGAAGTTTAGAGCATTTGACAATGTAATGAGAAAGGAAGGCATCTACAGAGACTAAGTCAAGACTAAGATTCATACAAGGAAAGTTGTGTATAAGGGATACTTCAACAAGACGGCGACTGTGAAACCTAGAAGTAGGGTAGACAGTTTTACCAGAGGACCAGTCCATAGGATGACTGATCTCTAACATGACAGAAAAGAGCATTACTAGTGTCGGCAAGTCTAACACTTCTTTTGTGTTCTTTGAGTCTGTCATACAGAGAGCAGTCAGTCTCTCGAAAGTAATGGAGAGGACAAGAAGAACATGATATAGACACCAGGGGCATCTACAGCAGAAGTAGAGGTCCGAACTAGATTACTGCGAAGTGTGTTAGTTTGGCGAAAAGTAAGTTTAATGTCTAACGAACGGAGAGAACTGTTGAGATTAGAAAGACTGGAAATATAAGGAAGGCAGAGAACACGTAAAGCAGGGTGGCAGCACACTGTTGCAGTACATTATAGCCAAAACGGTTGATACACCATTGCTGATATCAACTACACCCGTGGCTGTTTCAATACACAGGTATCAATTACTTAACAATTGTCTGCCTATCTACAAGTGTCACTATATTTACAAATTACCAAATTTTACCTATTTTTGGAAAATACTACCAATCTTAGTTACAGCATGCTTGCACTGTTCAAACACGCTGAACCAATGATGATACTTTTTAAGTCACTTGTTCTCTCAAAGCTAGAATAATGACGGCGCCCTCCAAGGCAGGCGAGATTGTTGAACTGGAAAACGTAGAGAACTTTCACTGCTCGTATACACTCAGTCAAGCATCTGAACTACTGGGAACGCTTGAGGCCCCTTCGATTGTATTCCTTAGAATGCAGGCGAGAAAAATATATAATATACAGATGGAAAATCAGGGACTTGTTCTAAACTTGAACACCAAAATCACTCTCTATGACAAGAGACTTGGTAAACGATGCAATAAGAGAGCTCGGTGAGTGTCAGACGTTCCCTCTTTGACGTCCTCTTTCCGTACATACGGGGTATTCCCAATAAATACCTAACGGCCTTCAAGAGGGAACTGGACAGGTTCCTCAAATCAGTGCCTGACTAGCCAAGTTGTGGTTCGTAAGTTGGACTGCGTGCAGCCAGCTTTAACAACCTGGCTGAACAGGCCTTGATCCTCCAGGAGGCCTGGTCGGGGACCGGGCAGTCCGAGTATCTTTCAGGTATATTCTAAGATATAGTGCTGGAGAATGTGTTTATCCTCCTCTCCAAATACTTCACACTGTCTCTCCTCTCTTGAAGTTACTGCACCAACCTGTCACATACACAGGTACCCTTAACATATTCTGGCTACTACAATCTCCATCCTTCTAGTTCTACCTTTCTTACTCTAAACAATGCAACCTTATGGCAATGAGGTACATATTCACTGTTGAGTAATGCACTTCCCTCTTTGAACTAAAAAAAAAAAAAAGTCTCGAGTGTTGCCTGCGGCCCTGGCTGATGCTGCTTACACCAGACATACCGCAGGAGGGCCAGCAGATCAGGGATACCTCACACCAGCCGCCCCACACATTCCATTCAACTAAAACAGCCACAACACACCCGAGAACACTGCTAGCAACACCCGACCACCTACATCGCACACACCAACTTTCCTGACACAACACCAGCTCATCATATGCACGAAACCTATCTCGTGTAAGGATATATGAAAAGGAAACTGCTGGCTTTTGTTTCCACAATGCATCATATTAAATAGGTTACAGCACGCTGCTGATGTACCCAACTGTGTTTAATGTAAAATTAAAAAGCACCATCACTTCTCCATGTTCCTCTGCTCATGGATACACTGCCCCACCATGTTGTATAATCACTTCTCTTGCCAGTCCTGGCCGCGAAAATGGTCCCATTACCTTGCAGACACGTGTGGCTGCCTTAATGCTTAACACTTCTTACATGATACATAGAAGGCGCAGTGCAACGCGATCTGGCTAACAGGGCCCCCGTAGTGACGGATGATTATAAGTACTACTGGTGGCAGTGACAGTGAGGAGGAAGACGAAAAACAAATAAAAAGAATGGAGAAGTAAGAGGGGAAGATGCATAGAGGTATGGAGGTAGAAAAAAATAAGAGTGAAGGAGGAAGGAGAAGTAAAGGGGGGAATAAGAAAAAGAAAGTTGAGAGAAGTAAGGAGGAAGGGGAAAAACAGAAGGGAGGAGGGGGAGAGGAACAAGAGGGCGAAGATGGCAAGGAAACAACAGTAGTCTAAGCTGTTCTCCAAGACACACAAACACAGTAACTTAAGGAATGCAGACAAGGCTGACAAAGGAACGGCCGTCAAGAACCTGAAGAAGGGATAACTGAGAACGCTGTGTTTATAACTTGTGAAGCTACGACTACACACAAGAAACAATCCTGTACTATTCAGCACCTATTTGGAATTCTTAAAAAGTTTGCCATCGCAGGGACACTGAATCAACGCAGAACAGAACAGTAGATATGATAGACATGCAGATTACTGTAACAAGGTAGACAAGGTCAATATGAGATGTGAAGAACCATAAAGAACATACACAGATGGCAACTAAGCACTAACATGAGTCAGAGAGACGACATTACATCATAACATGAAACACTGAAGTAAAGCTTTTGGTCTATTAAATCCTTCTTACACATTTACTGAATTATAAATATCTTATGGAAACAGTCCAAATATACACGTCATCCCAGAAGCTCTAAAAGCCACTGATATCATCACATGTGGCAGTCAAACAATGAAACCAGTTATATTTTACTTTGCAATTTAATCACAGTAAATGATAATTCGATTTCAAGCACTATCGTGATCTCTCAATCACTATTCCTTTAGGAATGTGACAAAAATATCGATCACGAAAGCGCTTGGAACCTAATTACCATTCACTATGGCTAAACTGTATACTAAATTGTGTGTTTGAGTGGTATCCACGGAGAACACAGCTGATGTAAACAGTCTACCAGTGATCCAGAGAAAACAGTATGATGTTCAATAAGAACACATTTTACTTACGGAAAAAAATTAAGAAATATAAACCTTAACCAAGGACAAAGCGCAATAAAACCACCGTAGGATGGGAGAGGTGTGCAAGGAGCTGAGGGTAGCCATGTCAGATGTTTCAATCACTTCTTGTTGTAACAGTTTTAAGGAAAATTATATCCAGGACAACAAGACCTTCAATCAAAACTGCCGTTGTGGAAAATGTATAAAGAACTTTTACTGACGCAAACTGCACCGATCTGAACACAGGCAAGAGAAATGCACCAAAATTTGCATCTAGAAAATACTGGAGAGACTGGTTCCAAATTTGTATAATGAAATAACACAGAGGAGCGGGAAGTTCGAAGACGGTGCAATACACGACTAATGAAAAGCAAGAGGACAATGCATACACAATGAGCTCCAAGGCTTCTCATCACCCTCATTTTAAAAATAAATGGAAGTGTCAACAGAATACTAACCCCTTAGAAACAGCAACAACCTGTCTGACAAGGCTGTCAACTGCTATTGCTTAATCTAAAAATATTTTTAAAGCTGCACAAAGCATTTAATTCCACGATATTTGTTTCCATAATTTACAATTATGTTTCCAAACCAATGTTTTCCTTCATCGTTTTCAAAATAGATTTCTAATGTATTGTCGAGTTATGTTTAAAAAAGATATTTCCAGCATCTCATATAAATTTAATTACTTCACCAAAGCCTAGTTTCCATGTGTAGGCTTCAGATATATTCACCTCGTCAACGCCGAGACTAAAAGTAAATATACAGGTGGAACAAACAGGACAGTGGTCGGTAGAGGGTGACTCCATACATGGGTTCAGTAGAGGGTGACTCCACATATGGGTTCAGTAGAGGGTGACTCCATACATGGGTTCAGTAGAGGGTGACTCCATACATGGGTTCAGTAGAGGGTGACTCCATACATGGGTTCAGTAGACGGTGACTCCATACATGGGTTCAGTAGACGGTGACTCCATATATGGGTTCAGTAGAAGGCGACTTCATACATGGGTTCAGTAGAGGGTGGCACCACACATGGGTTCAATAGAAGGTGACTCCATACATGGGTTCAGTAGAAGGTGACTTCATACATGGGTTCAGTAGAGGGTGACTCCATACATGGGTTCAATAGAAGGTGACTCCATACATGGGTTCAGTACAGGGTGACTCCATACCTGGGTGCTTACACCCACCACACCTATCCACACCCTGGTGCTTACACCCACCACACCTATCCACACCCTGGTGCTTCCACCCACCACACCTGTCCACAACCCTGGTGCTTACACCCACCACACCTGTCCACACCCTGGTGCTTACACCCGCCACACCTGCCCACACCTTGACGCTTACACCCACCACACCTATCCACACCCTGGTGCTTACACCCACCACACCTGCCCACACCCTGGTGCCTACAGCCACCACACTTGTCCACACCCTGGTGCTTACACCCACCATACCTATCCACACCCTGGTGCTTACACCCACCATACCTATCCACACCCTGGTGCTTACACCCACCACACCTGTCCATACCCTTTTGCCTACAACCACCACACTTGTCCACACCTTGTTGCTTACACCTACCACACCTGTCCACACCCTGGTGTTTACAGCCACCACACCGTTGGAACGCAAGAGAGAGAGAGATATCAAAATCTACACTTGGAAAATCCTGGAAGGAATGGTCCCGAATCTGCACACACAAATCACTTCCAACGAAAGTAAAAGACTGGGCAGGCGATGCAAAATACCCCAATTAAAAGTAGGGGCGCCACTGGTACACTGCGAAAAAACACCATAAGTGTCCGGGGGTCAAGACTGTTCAACAGCCTCCCATCAAGCATTAGGGGAATTACCAATAAACCCCTGGCTGCCTTCAAGAAAGAGCTGGACGGATACCTAAAGTCAATGCCGGATCAGCCGGGCTGTGGCTCGTACGTTGGACTGCGTGCGGCCAGCAGTAACAGCCTGGTTGATCAGGCCCTGATCCACCGGGAGGCCTGGTCATGGACCGGGCCGCGGGGGCGTTGATCCCCGGAATAACCTCCAGGTAACACCTGTCCACACCCTGGTGCTTACACTCACCACACCTGCCCACACCCTGGTGTTTACACCCACCACACCTGTCCACACCCTGGTGCTTACACCCACCACACCTGTCCACACCCTGGTGCTTACACCCGCTGTACCTAACTTGTACCTAACAAAGCTTCTGGCACCAGATTTCATCATGGAAACACCTGCCCAGACTCTGTATTCCCTTTGCAAATTGCAAGCTCTTGAACATATAAATATAAATAAAATTTAAAAGCACCGACACCACAGCCACATACCAACACTATCATCCTCCCCCTCCACTCTGCCACTCAAGCAAACATCATCCCGCCGGTTACACTACCAGTAGTAACACTACCTACCTTCCCTCCCACACCCACCTCAGCTACCTTCCCTCCCACACCCACCTCAGCTACCTTCCCTCCCCACACCCACCTCAGCTTCCCACACCCACCTCAGCTTCCCACACCCACCTCAGCTACCTTCCCTCCCACACCCACCTCAGCTACCTTCCCTCCCCACACCCACCTCAGCTACCTTCCCTCCCACACCCACATCAACTACCTTCCCTCCCCACTCCCACCTCACCTTCCCACACCCACCTCAACTTCCAACACCCACCTCAGCTACCTTCCCTCCCCACACCCACATCAGCTACCTTCCCTCCCACACCCACCTCAGCTGCCTTCCCTCCCACACCCACCTCAGCTGCCTTCCCTCCCACACCCACCTCAGCTACCTTCCCTCCCCACACCCACCTCAGCTACCTTCCCTCCCCCACCCACCTCAGCTACCTTCCCTCCCACACCCACCTCAGCTACCTTCCCTCCCACACCCACCTCAGCTACCTTCCCTCCCACACCCACATCAGCTATCTTCCCTCCCCACACCCACATCAGCTACCTTCCCTCCCCACACCCACCTCAGCTACCTTCCCTCCCCACACCCACATCAGCTACCTTCCCTCCCACACCCACCTCAGCTACCTTCCCTCCCCACACCCACATCAGCTACCTTCCCTCCCACACCCACCTCAGCTACCTTCCCTCCCCACACCCACATCAGCTACCTTCCCCCCACACCCACATCAGCTACCTTCCCTCCCACACCCACCTCAGCTACCTTCCCTCCCACACCCACCTCAGCTACCTTCCCTCCCACACCCACCTCAGCTACCTTCCCTCCCACACCCACCTCAGCTACCTTCCCTCCCACACCCACCTCAGCTACCTTCCCTCCCCACACCCACCTCAGCTACCTTCCCTCCCACACCCACCTCAGCTACCTTCCCTCCCCACACCCACATCAGCTACCTTCCCTCCCACACCCACCTCAGCTACCTTCCCTCCCACACCCACCTCAGCTACCTTCCCTCCCACACCCACATCAGCTACCTTCCCTCCCACACCCACATCAGCTACCTTCCCTCCCACACCCACATCAGCTACCTTCCCTCCCACACCCACATCAGCTACCTTCCCTCCCACACCCACATCAGCTACCTTCCCTCCCCACACCCACATCAGCTACCTTCCCTCCCACACCCACATCAACTACCTTCCCTTCCCACACCCACATCAGCTACCTTCCCTCCCCACACCCACATCAGCTACCTTCCCTCCCCACACCCACCTCAGCTACTTTCCCTCCCACACCCACCTCAGCTACTTTCCCTCCCACACCCACATCAGCTACCTTCCCTCCCCACACCTACATCAGCTACCTTCCCTCCCCACACCCACATCAGCTACTTTCCCTCCCCACACCCAAGTCAGCTACCTTCCCTCCCACACCCACATCAGCTACCTTCCCTCCCCACACCCACATCAGCTACCTTCCCTCCCTACACCCACATAAGCTACCTTCCCTCCCACACCCACATCAGTTACCCTCCCTCCCCACATCCACCTCAGCTACCTTCCCTCCTTACACCCACATTAGCTACCTTCCCTCCCCACACCCACATCAGCTACCTCCCCTCCCGACACCCACATCAGCTACCTTTCCTTCCCCACACCCACCTCAGCTACCTCCCCTCCGCACACCCATCTAAGGTACCTCCCCTCCCTACACCCACCTCAGTTACCTCCCCTCCCCACTCCCACCTCAGCTACCATCCTTCCCCTCCCCACACCACACCTATCCAACCACTACTCAGCAACCCCAATCAAAAAGCACGACACACTGCACCAAACCTAAGAACACGTCACACACTGCATCACCGACAAATAAAACACCACACACACACACGTGCGCGTAGACACACACACACACACACACACACACACACACACACACACACACTAACAACATCACACACGCACACACAGTTGGAGAAGTCTGAGCAAATCTAAGACCTCTCCAACAAATTGTCCTCAAAGATTTGTTAAGTTATACCATGAATTAAGGAAAGATCCTGGATTTCACTTTACGAAAGCAGACAAAGCAAATACGATAGTAATTATGGACAAGATAAGTTATTGGGGACAAATAAACATATTAGGAGACAGGGAAACTCACGCGCCTCTTGAAGTGAACAAATGCAAAGTTCTACGAAATGGAGATGAGGGCAGACCAGATACACACACAACAGTATGGGTGGGAAAAAACTGCAAATACCAAACAGTGTAACTAATCTGGGGGTAAATGTAAGACCACGTATATCATTACTAATAAACATCAGCGGTATATACAAGATTAACAAACGTTAGAATATCATTCAGGAGTTTGAATACAAAATCCTTCAGAACCTTATATTAGGCCACTCTGAGTATGCTGCCTCAGCATGGAGCCCACACCTGGTAAAGCATGTGAAAAAGCTCGATAAAGGTGCAGTCGTTTGCAACACCCAGACATTCACTACGAGAAAAGGTTGAAGGAACTAAATATGACGACCCTGACAGAGAAGAGAAGGATAAGGGGGGACATTATTACGACCTACACAAATCCTAAGAGGGCTAGACAGGAGAGAGAGGCAAGGAGTGTCGTTCACACAGAGACCTACTCCTCCCTGTGACTTGCTACATCAACAGCATCTTAAATGCACAATAATTAACTACTGTACTTGTAATTAAGTAATAACTCACTGCCATTAATAGCAATTAACTAATGAAGAGGCTATGATCACCAGCTTGGTTGACCTGATGTGTTTGTTTTTGTGCCCTGTTATTATGTTAGTGACACTGTATGAGGCAGGGAACATGTGTAGGGGAGGAAGATGTGGAGGTGAGAGAAGATGTGTTAGGGAAGGGGAAAGGATGTGTTGGGGAGGGGGATGTGTGGAGTAGAGAAGGATGTGTGGAGTAGGGAAGGATGTGTGGAGTGGGGAAGGATGTGTGGGGTGGGGGAAGATGTGTGGGTTGGGGAGGATATGTGTTGGAGTGGGGGAGGATATGTGGGGGTGAGGAAGGATATGTGTGGGGACGAAAGATGTGTAGGGGTGGGGGGATATATCTTCAGGTGGGGAGGATGTGGGGGGTGGGGGAGGATATGTATTTGGGTGGGAGGATGTGGGGAGGAAGAGAAGCGCTCGTGTACTTGTGTTTGCCTACAGCAGATAAACTTCGCTAAGTCTAACCTTACCTTTGATATACCTCTGAAGGTTTTCGAAAGTTTTCGTACTCTCGCAGCCAGGCCCTAGGCCAGGCTTGTCTAGCGCCCACATATCCATCACAGCCTGATTAATCTGGCGAAGGTATATCTCCAATTTTGTCATGAAATCATCTAAACCGATTCCAGCAGTGTTTTTAATATCTTGTGGTAGCGTTTTTAAACAGTCTGGACCAACGGATGTTGATACAATGTCTGTTATACCTTACCCCCTTCAATTTACGTGCAATTATTCCATGATCACATTTGTCAAATGCCTTTGCAAAATCCGTGTAGACCACATCTGCGTTTTGGTTTCCTTTCAACGCTTCAGTAATTTTGTCATAGTGGTTTAGTAGATGTGACAGTCATGATCTTCTTGCTCTAAATTCATGCTGGTTTGGGTCGTGTAGCTTATGCTGCTCCATAAAGTTTGTAATTTGATGTCTCATCACCCTTTCAAAGACTTTTATGATGTGCGACGTTAGGGCTATTGGTCTGTAATTTTTGGCTAGTTCTCTACTTCCTCCTTTATGCCAAGGAGTTATTTCTACACTATTTAACGTCTCTGGGATATCACCTATATCTAAACTCTTCCTCCAAAAAATACTGACTGCTTATACTAGTGGTATTTTGAACGTTTATAAATGAGGAATTCCATGAATCCGGTCCAGGTGCTGCATGAGTGATAATGTTTTTTATTCTTTTTCTAATTCTTCAGGATTTGTACTTAGGTCAGTTGTGTGATCTGTGTGACCTTCAAGAGTAACAAAAAAAATTTGCATTCTCCTCCCTGCTTTCGTTTAGAGGACTACTGAACACTGATTCATGTTGGTGTTTTAGAATTTTTTATTTTTTTTCATCATCAGTGTATAAACTGTCAGTCTATATAGTTTTTAACTTAGATTTTGCATATTTGTCGAAATATCTGTAGCTTCTAGCATTATCCTAGACAACTTTTTGTTCTCTGTGTTTCTTCCATCTGATACGTAAGCTTACGTTTCTGTTCTAAGTATGTAATCTCTCGACAAAGGTTATCTTTCCTTTGTTGCGACATTCATAGTTCTTCGTCTGTACATTCTTCTACGATCTCTTTCTAAATCCGACCTTGTTTTAGGCTGTCTCAATGGCATATATTTTACACAGACCTTGTATGCTTCTGTATTTAGCTCTTCTAATCACTAGTGAGAATTTAGAGTGCTTATGGCTGTTTCCCAGGGTATGTCTAATAGATCAATCAATTCTGTGATTTTTTAAGTTTAATTTACTGAACATTTTTCTTGTATATTCCTTTTAAGTTTTTCACCCCTGCATTTATGACTGGCTGCACTTTTATATATAGTATTG
The DNA here is from genome assembly GCF_038502225.1 of Cherax quadricarinatus. Taxonomy (NCBI): domain Eukaryota; kingdom Metazoa; phylum Arthropoda; class Malacostraca; order Decapoda; family Parastacidae; genus Cherax; species Cherax quadricarinatus. The sequence continues at coordinate 35,502,660 of NC_091300.1, read as the reverse complement.
TAATCATAGTATATTGTTTTTGTAATTATATTTGAAATTAGTTCTTCGTTGCTCGTAAAAATCAAATCCAGCTCATTTTCATTTCTAATGAGTTCTGTAATCTGTTAGTTCAAAGGAAACCAAACCTTTCACATCGCCCCATTAGCTCTCTGGTATGCATCTATTGAGTTAAGGTGCTTCCAGGGACCATTTCTAGCACAACGCTGTGATTTAATATCTATCTATTCCGTGAACTCCTCAGGCATTGCTGAAGGTGGTTTATATACAAAGATAATCACTATATTTTTGTTCTCCACTTTACTGCCCAGTACGTTTACTGTATCGTTTATTGATTTCAACAGTTTTGTGCAACAAAAAGTGTCTTTCACATTAAGATCTGCTCCTCCCTTTGACTTGTTCACTGTCATATCTATAAGCTTTGTAATTCTTCATCCATAATTCTCCGTCCGAAACATCTCTTATGTATGTCTGTGAAAGCTCCAACCAATGTATTTTCTTCTGTGATGAGCCTGCTCAAATAGTTGACTTTATTTATTTGTTTTAAATCCCTGAATGTTAGCAAAGAGGAAGGAGGATCATTTGATATGTTTAATTTTGTATAGGTTGTGTTAATATCTCTGATGTGCCATCCTATAGTATGGCTTTCTGTAGACATAGTCTCGGTCTCTCCAGTACTGTTAATGTGGGTTGATGCATGTCTGGTCCTGGTGTGTGACCTACTATTATATTCTATGTAGTTGCCATCTGTCTATGTATCCTCTGTCTTTGCCTGTATTTCGTTGTTTGTTTCTCTGATATATTTCTTCCCCCTAAAAAATTATTTAGTACAATGTCTCCCGTTTCTTGGTTAGTATTGGTATACCTTTGTGTAGTTTTTACGTGGAACTTTATACAGTTCAGATCATAATATTTCTTTCTTCTTTCAACGCACCGGCCGTATCCCACCGAGGCGGGGTGGCCCAAAAGAAAAAAAACGAAAGTTTCTCCTTTTACATTTAGTAACATATGCAGGAGAAGGGATTACTAGCCCCTTGCTCCTGGCATTTTAGTCGCCTCTTATGACACGCATGGCTTAGGGAGGAAGAATTCTGTTCCACTTCCCCATGGAGATAAGTGGAAATAAACAAGAACAAAAACTAGTAAGAAAAACATAAGAAAACCCAGAAGGGTGTATATATATATACATGGGCGGCTGCTGTCTACCAATCTACTACCTAGGATCATAACATTTACTGGTCGCTAATGATTGACACATCTCAGTTTGAAAATATCTACATTGTTTGCCAAAGTGACACCGGCCTTTTCTCAGCATAAAAAAAAAAAACACTTTTTAATGTGTTGATATATATAACTTCTACCATATATACAAATTCCCAAGGCATAATATTTATGTATTTTCCTGAAGAATTGAGACACTTATGCAACACATGGGAATCTTTATTGAAGAAACGTATCGCCACACAGTGGCTTCATCAGTCCAATACAAAGTAGAAATGGGTAAGGAGAGTAGAAGTTTAAGGTAATCAGTCCCTCAACCTGGAATCGATGTGTTCAGTCCATCACTCTTGTAGGAAGTGCAGCATAGGGCCAGAGAGATGGCTTATATACTGCAGTGAGACGAGTTGAAGCAGGAGGAGGCGGGATCACAGTGGGACCTGCCACTAGTGTAAGTAAGTCGTCGTCCAAAGGTTGGACAAGCGTTGAAGTCTTTGTACCAAGATCCCATGATGTTGCAGTGTCTGACAGATGTGATGAATGGTTCTAAAAACCGACAAGTTGAAGAATTGAGACACTTATGCAACACATGGGAATCTTTATTGAAGAAACGTTTCGCCACACAGTGGCTTCATCAGTCCAATACAAAGTAGAAATGGGTATATTGGACTGATGAAGCCAGTGTGTGGCGAAACGTTTCTTCAATAAAGATTCCCATGTGTTTCATAAGTGTCTCAATTCTTCAACTTGTCGGTTTTTAGAACCATTCATCACACATGTATTTTCCTGCTGCAGCTTCGGCTTTATCTAGTGCGTTATCTCTTTGGTGTGTCTGTCATGACCTGAACATGTTTCTTGTGCTTCATGATAATGTTGTCTCTCTCTTCCCGAATATATCTCATGTGCACTATTTTTGAATTACTGATTCTAATTCGCCTGTGTTGCTCTGCACTTGTAATTTCTACTCAAAATACCATAACCTTCAATCGTTTTCATTAATTTCCTATCTCATGGGCCGCTTTGTACCTGTCCTTAAAACTGCAGCAAGCTTCTTCCTCGTATATATTACTTCACTTCCTGACCACCCTGAGACTGCAGTATATCTTGACATACCTGTTCCTAATATGCACATTTTGATTTCTATATATTCTTTATTTCCCCGCCCTCTGCCCTTCAGCGTGTCGCTGTTTACCCCCTCTGGAGCTCTCAGAGTAATCCTCTACGTTGTTAGCATGTCTCCTCTGGTACTTTCGTCCATGGTCATCAAGAACAGTCCTTTAAGTATTTCGTTACTGATCAAGAATAGCAGGAAGGGTAAAGTATAACACCTATATACTGCATGAGAAACATTACTAATAACGGTAGAATTATCGAATAAATATGTTAGGTAAATGGACACAGATGCATCTGTGTCCATTTATAAAAACATTGATACGAGTGACCAGATTACCACTCAGTCACTGGTCAAGTTATTATACACTTACGAGAATATAGAAATGATATGATCTTATGGTAGTCAGCAGCAAGAGGATCAAGAAACACTGAAAGAACTGTGAAAACGCTAAAGAATAATTATACAAAAACCAAAAATGGAATATTATCCAACCTGAGAGAGTGGCGAATATTATGTAACACTGGAACGGAGTATATAACACAGGGGTGGAAATACAGAGGGTGGCAATCAAACACTATACTCCTAGTTTGTTTTAATGCTTCCTACTATATCTTCCTTCACACAATTTCGTCGTCGTCGTCGTCCTCCTCCTCCTCCTCCACCCCCCCCCCCCCCACCCCCACCACCACGCCTACACTTACATTCTTCTCACTCCCAGATCTCTGTAGCTCTCACACCTCACCTTAAATATGGTAGACACTTTATTTAGGAAAGCGTCAATTCTTTAGTCTCTTTTCATAATCTCTTCATTTTTTCTTGATCCTTTTATTCCCCATATGATCATATTATATCACTTATATGTGATCTGGATAGCGGTATTATCAAGTTTCAATAAATATTGTTAAAATGAAGATATTCCCTCGCATGCTGATGCCTATGGTAATAATCTAAGATCTCACAGGTGTACATACACCCTGGTGTTCTAGCTGCACCTAGGTGTCACCTTGCAGGTGTCACCCTTCAGGACGAGGGGCAGGAAAAGCCGGCCACGCCAGGGTAGACGTCCTACACTCCACTCTCTGGCTCACCTCGCTCGCTCTCTCAATTCCTCTCTCCCTCCCTCTCTCACCCTTCCTCTAGCGCCCTCTTCATTTCTTTATTCGTTCTCTGTCCGTGAGTTAGGTCAAAAGTTTCATGTTCGGCTGCCCCCGCCTGCCTTCTCAGCTACACCATCTAAATTCTTTCACTACTTCAATTAACAATTATTACTACTGCACTTATCAATATTAAGACTATAGTTGTTGTCCAGGTCCCTGGCCCCATTAGGTGCCAGGGACCTGGCACCTAATGGGGTGCATAATAAAGTTAGCAAACTCAAACTATATTAATGATATTTCTGCTGTTGCAATCATACCATTACTACATTGCAATTATAACTAACTGCAATAATTATGAATGATGCAGCAATATCAGTGATATGCCTCACGAGAGATCTAAACGACTCGTAATGATCACGAGAGATCTACTTTATGAATCTGAGGCTCGACTTCCCTCTTTATTGCCTGCTCAACCAGGTATTTACTGTGGTAGACAGTAGGCCTACCAAGCCTTTGATATATATACCTCTGAAGAGTTTCGAGAGTTTATCTACTCTCTGAGCCCGGCCATGGGCCAGGCTCGTCTGGCGCTTGCCTGGTCAACCAGGCTGTTGCTGCTGGAGGCCCGCTGCCCCACATATTCATCACAGCCTGGCTGATCCGGCACCTGTTGAAGATACTTGTCCAGTTTCCTCTTGAAGGCTTCTTCACTTGTTCCAGCAGTGTTTCTGATATCTTCTGGTAAGATGTTGAAAAGTCTGGGAACCCGGATGTTGATACAGTGTTCCCTTATTGTCCCCACCGCACCCCTGCTCCTCACTGTGTTTATTTTACACTTCCTCCCATATCTCTCACTCCCGTGTTGTAATGGCAGTGTGCAGATTTGGGACCAAGCCCTCGAGTACCTTCCAGGTATATATTATCATGTACCTCTCTCTCCTCCGCTCCAATGAGTATATGTTCAAGCCACCTCAATCTGGATGATTTGACACTTCCTCCATCAGCTAGTCCAGGCTCCTCTTGAAAACTTTTCTCCTATCATCCGACATAATTTCACACACTGGTGTGTCTCGGTCCTCTGCTACTGACAAGTGTTCTGCGCTCAAGGCAACTGCCAGTTTGTATGTATTCATCCTTGATTATCGACAGCCTGACTGATCAGAGATTATCGGACGGAGGATCGAACCTCTACTAGACCTTGCAATGTATGAAAAAGACGGATTTAGCGCTTCTTGAAATAGCTTCTTCGATGCAACCTCCATTAGTACAATCTGTATTCCACAACTAATTCTTTTCTCTATTTCACACATCGCCCTCTGTCCCACTAGTGAAGATGACTACCACTGCTGGGGGCTGGGCAGGGCTGGATGAGGAAGCATTAGGGAGGCAGTGGAGGTCGGATGGGGATGGGGGGGGGAGAGCTGTGCGCCTTCAGGCGATGTATACAAACACCTATTAAATGAGAATCCATTTACACATCCATTCCCTCTTCCCCGAGTATAAAATTGTGGCCTCTCCATCTAATCTCTTATCTTTGTCTTTCTCCCTCTTCCTTTTTCTTCCTTTAACCTCACTTTCTTCTCCAGCCCCTTTCCTCCCTCTCCTTCCTCAATTCTTCTTTTCGCTCACCCGCACCTGTTTTCCTTTGTGTCTCCTCAAGAAGGGTCAAAGAAAAAGTGTGATGGGTCTTCCTGCGGTTTCCTGTTGTTGATGTAATCGCTGCTCACTTTTTGATGCTCTCAGCCTCTGCTTAGGTGCTCACAACTACAAAATAATCGCCACATTTCCCACTTGTTCGTTGAAACCTGACAATTCATTTGATCACTGAGTTAATGTATCTGCTATGAAACACACACCAGGCAAGGAATCAGCGAATTCGCTCGCGACCACTAGTAAGAGACGATACCGGGAGCAGTCTCGACCCCCGGAGACAAGACTCGGTAATTATAAGGTCAACACACACACAAATAGGGCGAGAGAAAAACCCAGACTACAAATGAGGGAACTGCGAGGATGTAAGAGGGCTCCTGAATGTTTTCCACTGGGAAAGTGTAATAAAATGCAAAAAACAATAAAGTACAAAAAAGAGACGTATAAAAAAAGATGTAAAATATCTTAGAAGAGAAACAGCACAGCGTTAAGGAAACAGAGAAAGGAGAAGGCAGAAGACAATACAGCAGGATGCACAGAAGACAATAAATGATAAATACTGATTGATATTTATTTACAAAGAGAAATTTCAAATCATATACAAAGTGAAATTCACTGAAAATAGAAGAACTGTGTCAACAGTAGTGTAGTCTCAGTAGTAGCAAAGTCCGTATCAAGGGTCGCATTCATTCAATGACTCCAGCTATAGTGAAATACTTGACGAGAACATGACGTTAGAATGAAAGGCAAACTACAAAAGAGCACGAGGAAAAATACAATTCAAGCCAGTGTGAAGAAGTTCTTGTAAGGTAATACAGACACGAAAAATCAATGTTTGACAACTTCTCCAATGCAACAAAAAAAATTGAGTGTTGGAGTTTAGACATCAAAGAAAAGTTACTAGGAAAATATTAGGAAAATATTTTTTGCGTTCCCAATAATCCTACCAAATATCATTCCATTACGAATTGGCTAAAAAAAAAAAAAAATCCCTAACATCGCCGGACTAATAGGTGTTAGAGCCGGGTTGTTCAGGCACTAGTTTATCTTTTAAAAAGGCAGGTGAACAAACACAATCACACATTAGACAACTTTCTAATCCTGAAACCCTGTTTGGTCACCTGTCATTTTAAACTAGCTGGTACTGATTACCAAGGTTAGCAGCCTGGAGAAGAGTTCAGTTCTATGGAGGTGAACTCTTCTCCAGCCTGAGGGACTCACCATCTCAAATACTTCTCCAAGGTTGATGGACTGATTACATCTTTACTTTACTACTACACCTACTACCTAACTATTTAACTGAAGAATCATACTGTGTAGAAGAAAAACTTCAACAGTAAAGATACCAAACTGTTGCACTGTCTTACTCATCAGACCAAATGGTCCACAATGAGGCTATCTTTTGAGAAGAACTAGCTTCGGTTTATCTTCATCTAATTCTGTCTAGACAGTTGAGATTAGGATAGTATTACAGAGCATGGTAATGAGTGCGTTTCTCGCGTCCTCTGGACTATGTTGAGTGACAATGAAGTGCGTTAGAGTACGGTGATCCGGTTCTCTGGGAATGCTAACGACACGATGACGTCTCAATGCTTTCATCTCGACCTATAAACATGCCGAGGATTGTTTATGTTAGGCGAAGCACGAGTTTATGTCCTTTGAGAATGTCTGGTGTGTGTGTGTGTGTGTGTGTGTGTGTGTGTGTGTGTGTGTATGTGTGTGTGTGTATGTATGTATGTATGTATGTATGTATGTGTGTATGTGTGTGTGTGTGTGTGTGTGTGTGTGTGTGTGTGTGTGTGTGTGTGTGTGTGTGTGTGTTCACCTAGTTGTGGTAGCCGGGATCGAGTCACAGCTCCTGGCCCCACCTCTTTACTGGTCACTACTAGATCACTTTTCTGCTCCATGAACTTAATCATTCCTCTTCTTAAAGCTATGTATAAATCCTGCCTCAACAACATCACTTCCCAGACTATTCCACTTCCTGACAACTCTGTGGCTGAAGAAATACTTCCTAACATCCCTGTGATTCACCTGAGTCTTCAACTTCCAACTGTGACCCCTTGTTGCTGTGTCCTATCACTGGAACATCCTGTCTCTGTCCACCTTGTCGATTCCTCTCAGTATTTTATATGTCGTTATCGTACCCCCCCCCTATCGTTCCTGTCCTCCAGTGTCCAGTGTCGTCAGGTGTGTGTGTGCTCACCTAGTTGAGGTTGCAGGGGTCGAGCCCAAGCTCCAGGCCCCGCCTCTTTACTGTGTGTGTGTGTGTGTGTGTGTGTGTGTGTGTGTGTGTGTGTGTGTGTGTGTGTGTGTGTGTGTGTGTGTGTGTGTGTGTGTGTACTCACCTAGTTGACCTCACCTAGTTGAGGTTGCGGGGGTCGAGTCCGAGCTCTTGGCCCCGCCTCTTCACTGATCGCTACTAGGTCACTCTCCCTGAGCCGTGAGCTTTATCATACCTCTGCTTAAAGCTATGTATGGATCCTGCCTCCACTACATCGCTTCCCAAACTATTCCACTTACTGACTACTCTGTGGCTGAAGAAATACTTCCTAACATCCCTGTGATTCATCTGTGTCTTCAGCTTCCAACTGTGTCCCCTTGTTACTGTGTCCAATCTCTGGAACATCCTGTCTTTGTCCACCTTGTCAATTCCTCTCAGTATTTTGTATGTCGTTATCATGTCCCCCCTATCTCTCCTGTCCTCCAGTGTCGTCAGGTTGTGTGTGTGTGTGTGTGTGTGTGTGTGTGTGTGTGTGTGTGTGTGTGTATGTATGGAGCCTCCACTATCAGTGGCGCTGAATGACCCACACAGGATTAGCGTTTCAAAGAGAGTACAAGGAGACCTCTCCCACGAACATCAGCGCTGCTTAATACAAGTGGATAAATGAAATACCGTGTGAACACGCCCCTCCAGATTTAAAATTAATGACAACTGGTGATTGTATTAGGCTGTTGTCATGCTATGAGTGACAGTGCCACAGATAACGGGCATAATATTACTAAGGGTATTAGGTATCAATGCCAGGGGGGATTAGGTATCAGTGCCAGGGACATTAGGTATCAGGTATTAACTATATGGTAGATCAGAGGTACTGATCCTGCAACAGTTCAACTGTATCCTAGTGTCTCTCTGGTCCTATTATAATTTTAACCTGGTTCAACGTGGTGCAAGTAGTAGCATCCGGATGGCCTGGCATCCCTCCCGTATTTCAGAGCAATTTCTAGTTGAATTTTTCGACGTTTCAGAGAAGTCTGAGGCATTTCTGACATATATATTTTAGGTACAAAATGCTTGGTATAAATAACAGCAACGTGACCGAGAATAGCAACAGGATTTAGCTAAGAGGAAAACAAACAGTTGAAATTTGAGATGGAAGAGCAGGCATAAGAAAAACGTAAGCAGAAGATATGAACAAGGAACATGGGATGATGAAGCAATATCCAGTATGTATGAGAGAAAGCAACAAGACCCTCAGACTAAGCCAGCATTACACAAGGATACCATGTGTGAGTTTATGTTTTTTTTTAAACACCAGCTGTCTCCCACCAAGATAGGATGACAAAAAAAAAAAAAATCCCCATCAATCACTCGTTCTCTTGCCAGTAGTGTGCTGACATCACAGTTAAGGATGACCATGCGAACTGCAACATCTTCAACCTTCCTCCAGACAAGTCACTCTACTAATACTGTTCAATTAGCAAGAACTCATTTAAAATTAAGGGCGTTCTAAAATTTTCTCTTATACGTTTAAAGATATATTTTTTCCATTTATGTTAATGTAAAAATTAATAATTTTGTACCAAAAGTACCTTAAAAAACTTACCTAACTTTATTACAACAAGTGCAATTTACTCTAATCCAACTAATTATATTTTAGATAAGTTTACAATAATTTAATAATAAACACAACGATATATATTTTTTTCGTTAGCTTCAGAATGATTTTTGCGAAATTATTGAACATACAAATTTTGGCTTGCCTTATTCGGCAAGAAAAGCGTTGCTATTTAGGCCAAAATCGCAGGTTTTACCTATTCGGCACAGCACACACACGCACAAGCCTGGTGTCTAATCGACATGTGCTTGGGACAGAATGGTAATTAACAAGGAAACTGAAGACATGAGAGAGAGGGGTGGGTTGATTGCATTTTCTTGGACTGCAAGAAGGCCATCGACACAGATCCTCACAAGAGAATAATACAGAAGCTAGAGGATCAGGCACGTATAACAGGAAGGGCACTGCGGTGGATTAGAGAATACCTAACAGGGAGGCAACAGCGAGTCATGGTACGTAATGAGGTATCACAGTGGGCGCCTGTGACGAGCGGGGTCCCACAGGGGTCAGTCCTGGGACCAGTGCCATTCTTGGTATATGTGAATGACATGACTGAAGGGATAGACTCACAAGTGTTCCTGTTTGCAGATGATGTGAAGTTAATGAGGAGAATTAAATCGGATGCGGACCAGACAGGTCTACAAAGAGACCTGGACAAGCTGGGTGCGTAGTCCAGCAACTTGCTCCTAGAGTTTAACCTCGCCAAATGCAAAGTCATGAAGATCGGGGAAGGGCAAAGAAGACCGCAGACAGAGTATAGGCTAGCTGGCCAAAGACTGCAAACCTCACTCAAGGAGAAAGATCTAGGGGTAAGTATAATACCGAGCACGTCGCCGGAAGCACACATTAACCAGATAGCGCCTGGCAAACCTGAGAATAGCGTTCCGATACCTCAGTAAGGAATCGTTCAAGACTCTATACACTGTGTAAGGCCCATACTGGAGTACGCAGCACCAGTTTGGAACCCACACCTGGTCAAGCACGTCAAGAAATTAGAGAAAGTGCAAAGGTTTACAACAAGGCTGGTTCCAGAATTGAGGGGAATGTCCTACGAAGAAAGGTTAAGGGAAATCAGCCTGACGACACTGGAGGACAGGAGGATCAGGAGAGACATGATAACGATGTACAAAATACTGCGTGGAATAGATACGGTGGACAGAGACAGGATGTTCCAGAGATGGGACACAGAAACAAGGGGTCACAATTATAAGCTGAAGGCTCAGATGGGTCAAAGGGATGCTAGGAAGTATTTCTTCAGCCACAGAGTTGTTAGGAAGTGGAATAGTCTGGCAAGTGATGTAGTGGAGGCAGGAACCATACATAGTTTTAAGACGAGGTATGATAAAGCTCATGGAGCAGGGAGAGGGAGGACCCAGTAGCGGTCAGTGAAGAGGCGGGGCCAGGAGCCGAGTCTCGACCCTTGCAATCACAATTAGGTGAGTAAACACACACACACACACACACACACACACACACACACACACACACACACACACACACACACACACACACACAAACACGCACGCACGCAACACACACACACATACACACACACATATACATACACACACACATGCACACACACACATGCACACGCACACACACCACACACACCACATACACATACACACCACCCACACACCACACACACCACCCACACCACACACACACCACACACACCACACACACACACCACAAACACACCACACACACGCGCGCGCACACACACACCACACACACACACACACACACCACACACACAAACGCCACACACACACACACACACCACTACACTACACACACTACAAGAGAGAGAGGAGAGGATGAACCAGCAAGGCTAGACTTAGTATTCACCTTGAGTAGTGCAGATATCGAGGACATCACATATGAAAGACCCCTTGGGGCCAGTGACCATGTGGTTTTAAGCTTCGAATACACAGTAGAGCTACAAGTGGAGGGAGAAGCAGGAAGGCCAGGACTAATGAAGCCAAACTACAAGAAATATGAACTACATAGGAATGAGGAACTTCCTGAACGGGGTTCAGTGGGACAGAGAACTGGCAGGGAAGCCAGTTAATGAGATGATGGAATATGTAGCAACAAAATGCAAGGAGGCTGAGGAGAGGTTTGTACCCAAGGGTAACAGGAATAATGAAAAAGCCAGGATGAGCCCATGGTTTACCCAAAGGTGCAGGGAGGCAAAAACCAAGTGTGCTAGGGAATGGAAAAAATATAGAAGGCAAAGGACCCAGGAGAATAAGGAGAGCAGTCGTAGAGCCAGAAACGAATATGCACAGATAAGAAGGGAGGCCCAAAGACAATATGAAAACGACATAGCAGCGAAAGCCAAATCTGACCCGAAACTGTTGTACAGCCACATCAGGAGGAAAACAACAGTCAAGGACCAGGTAATCAGGCTAAGGAAGGAAGGAGGAGAGACAGCAAGAAATGACCGTGAAGTATGTGAGGAACTCAACAAGAGATTCAAAGAAGTGTTCACAGAGGAGACAGAAGGGGCTCCAGAAAGACGGAGAGGTGGGGCACACCACCATGTGCTGGACACAGTGCACACAACCGAGGAAGAAGTGAAGAGGCTTCTGAGTGAGCTAGATACCTCAAAGGCAATGGGGCCAGATAACATCTCCCCATGGGTACTGAGAGAGGGAGCAGAGGCGCTATGTGTACCCCTAACAACAATATTCAATACATCTATCGAAACAGGGAGATTGCCTGAGGCATGGAAGACAGCAAATGTAGTCCCAATCTTTAAAAAAGGAGACAGACATGAAGCATTAAACGACAGACCAGTGTCACTGACATGTATAGTATGCAAAATCATGGAGAAGATTATCAGAAGAAGAGTGGTGGAACACCTAGAAAGCAACGATCTCTTCAACAGCAGCCAACATGGTTTCAGGGACGGGAAATCCTGTGTCACAAACCTACTGGAGTTCTATGACATGGTGACAGCAGTAAGACAAGAGAGAGGTGGGTGGATTGCATTTTCTTGGACTGCAAGAAGGCGTTTGACACAGTTCCACACAAGAGATTGGTGCAAAAACTGGAGGACCAAGCAGGGATAACAGGGAAGGCACTACAATGGACCAGGGAATACTTGTCAGGAAGACAGCAGCGAGTCATGGTACGTGGCGAGGTGTCAGAGTGGGCACCTGTGACCAGCGGGGTCCCACAGGGGTCAGTCCTAGGACCAGTGCTGTTTCTGGTATTTGTGAACGACATGACGGAAGGAATAGACTCTGAGGTGTCCCTGTTTGCAGATGACGTGAAGTTGATGAGAAGAATTCACTCGATCGAAGACCAGGCAGAACTACAAAGGGATCTGGACAGGCTGCAGACCTGGTCCAGCAATTGGCTCCTGGAGTTCAATCCTACCAAGTGCAAAGTCATGAAGATTGGGGAAGGGCAAAGAAGACCGCAGACGGAGTACAGTCTAGGGGGCCAGAGACTACAAACCTCATTCAAGGAAAAAGATCTTGGGGTGAGTATAACACCAGGCACATGTCCTGAAGCGCACATCAACCAAATAACTGCTGCAGCATATGGGCGCCTAGCAAACCTCAGAACAGCATTCCGACATCTTAATAAGGAATCATTCAGGACCCTGTACACCGTGTACGTTAGGCCCATATTGGAGTATGCGGCACCAGTTTGGAACCCACACCTAACCAAGCACGTAAAGAAACTAGAGAAAATGCAAAGGTTTGCAACAAGACTAGTCCCAGAGCTAAGAGGTATGTCCTACGAGGAGAGGTTAAGGGAAATCAACCTGACGACACTGGAGGACAGGAGAGATAGGGGGGACATGATAACGACATACAAAATACTGAGAGGAATTGACAAGGTGGACAAAGACAGGATGTTCCAGAGATTGGACACAGTAACAAGGGGACACAGTTGGAAGCTGAAGACACAGATGAATCACAGGGATGTTAGGAAGTATTTCTTCAGCCACAGAGTAGTCAGTAAGTGGAATAGTTTGGGAAGTGATGTAGTGGACGCAGGATCTATACATAGCTTTAAGCAGAGGTATGATAAAGCTCACGGCTCAGGGAGAGTGACCTAGTAGCGATCAGTGAAGAGGCGGGGCCAGGAGCTCGGACTCGACCCCCGCAACCTCAACTAGGTGAGTACAACTAGGTGAGTACACACACACACACACACACACACACACACACACACACACGTCACTACACATTATAATACAACAAAATACAGCATAATAATATACCACTAATATTTATGAAAAAAAAAATCAATTTATACTTTTGATTGGAAACATTTCACAAAAATATAATTTATCATTTGGTGCAATGACAATTCGCAAATACAGTGATAATTGAATACTGCAACAACAACGGATGGAGTAAATATTGTCAATGCCTTGTGTCAACTATTTGGATTGATGAGTGACACCAGAATAAATTCGTCCGTCCGGCCAACCTGTAACCCTTGCTTCACCTCGTTGTGAACCTGTACCTCGTGTAATACTAACTTAACAGTAATGCTAGTTCAATAATAATTTCGTATTATCCCGACCCCAAGACTGTAACAAAATGAACACGGTCAATCTATAAGGTCTGCCGACCAGGAAAACTTTTATGTTAGATGGTTGCATAAAGCTGGCCTTCTTGCATACCCAGGACGACCAAGCAACAGCAGCAGGTGGTGCTGCAACAAGGAGGGAGAGCAATAAAAGCAACAGATGCTGGAACGAGGAGAGAAGAGCAGAATTAACAGAAGCATCAGCGATGGTGGCAACAGAAGCAATAGCAGCACAATACACTGTTTCTTCTGTTGATGTGTGAGTAATGAGAAGTAACGGGGGAAATGCTGTCATGTCAAAAAAAATGTGTCATTATGTGCATCTGAGTCATCCTCCCAGGTGACTCCCAGCTTCCCGTGAGTCTCCTGGAGTGTGTTGCAGTATCTTGGTCTGCAGTACCGTGGTTTGCAGTAACGTGGTCTGCAGTAGCGGGGTCTGCATTGTAGCGTGGTCTGCATTGTATCGTGGTCAGCAGTAGCGTGGTCTGCATTGTAGCGTGGTCTGCACCGCAGTAGCTTGGTTTTCAGTAGCGTGGTCTGCAGTAGTGAAGTCTGTAGTAGCGTGGCCTGTAGTAGCAAGGTCTGCAGTAGCGTGTCCTGCAGTAGCGTTGTCTGCAGTAGCGTGGTCTGCAGTAGCGTGGCTGTGCGTGCTATCAGACACGTACAAACACACTGTCGGGCATCAAAATGAAGCACGCAGGGAAAGGAAGAGCAGGAGGGGGAGGAGCACAGTAAGGAGAGGGGAGAGGAGAGGAGAACGGCGAGGAGAGGCGAAAAGCAGGGAGGAAAGGAGAGCAAAGGGGAAGAGAAGAGCAGGAGGGGAGCAGGGAATAGGAGAGCAAGAGGGAAGCAGGGGTAAAGCAGGAGAGAAAGGAGGGGAGCAAGGATGAGAGGAAACCTGGGAGCAGAGGGAAAAAGTAGGGAGAAGAGCATGAGGGAAAGGAATAAGGGAGCAGGAAGGAGAGGGGAAGCAGGGAGGAAAAGAGGTTTAGATTTTAGATTTTGCCACCGAAGTGGCTAGTTTATTGTGCACCCCATATTCATCCTGTGCACGGTAGAGCAAGAGCATATGGATACGCAAAAGGCCTAGGATCGAGGCCCCAAAAGGGTTAACAGGTGTACATTTGGATTTATATCTACAGTTCACTTATCTGTTACATGCAAATTTAGGAAATTTCTTTAATATATCTGGTATCTTATTTTCATTAATAAGATATCTTGACATGTCACACAGGTTATTATACAATCTCTATATTCCTCAATAAGTGGACATTAAGCACATAGTGTTCAAGACAGTGACCATATGCCTGACCACATAATTTACATTTGGTTTGATCATCATCTGTGTGTCTCCCAAACTGCCAGAAGTACTTGTAATCAAGCCTAAGTCTGGCCACTACAACATCAGTCAGTCTGTTCACATTGCAAGTTGCTCCATACCTTTGATATACCTTTGAAGAATTTCGAGAGTATATCTACTCTCTGAGCCCGGCCATGGGCCAGGCTCGTCTGGTGCTCGCCTGATCAACCAGGCTGTTGCTGCTGGAGGCCCGCTGCCCCACATATCCATCACAACCTGGTTGATCTGACACCTGGTGAAGATACTTGTCTAGTTTCCATAAACATACTTATTTACGTTCATGTTATCATAGTGAGTTATTGATCTACTCAGGCTTCTAACTGCATTCCTGTAACATTCATTTTCATTATTTACTTCCCTACTAATATTATTCCTAATGTTAGACACAGATATAACTAAGTTATATTCTACATTCTCCTTCAGGGTGCTCTTCTTGGCTAACATATCAACTTTATCATGAAGGAGTAATCCAATGTGTGATGGGATCCATAGCAATTGTACATTAATTCATTTTCCCCGGATTTTTCAGTACCTATACCTGGCTTCCTCAATGAGCATGTTGGAGTCATTATATGAGTCAAGAGCCTTCAATGATGACACAGAATCAGCCATCAGGATTGCAAACAATTCAGCTTGCAGTGTAGACGCCAAGTTCTTAATTTTTATGCCTAACTCAACAAATTTATTATCGCTCTTAACTAGGGAGGTGGCAACAAGAGCAGATGCAGCCCTGCCAGAAGACTCCTGTTTAGATCCATCAGTGAATATAACTTGTGTTAACTTATTACTACCAGCTGGGCGAGAAATTTCTTCTTGAGCAATTGCTTTAACAAGTGATTTAAGGAAAGGATAATTAGCAATGAGCATCTTGGGAGGGACTTGCAGGTATGTGATAGTAAATGAACACATCTTCCATGGAGGAGTAAAATGCTCTTGTTGTCTACAGTGATACAGTTCATGCAGGTTATAAAATTTAATATAATTGCACGTTTTCACAATCCATTTAGATCTGTGTGTATTTACTTCTAGACATTTAGTAAGATTCATCGTGACAGTGTCTGGTTCATTTCTTAACATTCTAATACCGAGTACACGTTAATCTCAATAAACCTATCACTGATACTAGAAATACCAAGCTCCTTCCTCATATTAAGAACCTTTGTAGATTTGGGACAGCCAAGAATAATTCTGAGAGCAGTGTAGGAAGGAGGAAAAAGAGGAGAGCACTGACGAGAGGATAGAGCAGTAGTGGGGAGCAGAGGGAGAGTAGAGACTGCAAGAAAACAGGGGAAAGGTATTCGCTAGAAGACTTTGCAAGGTTATCTACTGAATTATATCGACGCTATCTGTTGAATTATACCGAGGTTATCTTTTGGATTCTACCGAGTTTATCTGTTAAATTATACCGAGGTTATCTGTTGAATTATATCGAGATTATCTGTCGAATTATATCGAAGTTATCTGCTGAATTATATCGAGGTTATCTGTTGAATTATATCGAGGTTATTTGCTGAATTATATTGAGTCTATCATCTGTTGAATTACATTGAAACTATCTTCTGTTGAATTATATTGAAACTATCTTTTGTCGAATTACACTGAAACTATCATCCATTGAATTCCATTGAGGCTTCCTTCTTTTGCATTATATCGAGGCTATCTTCTGATGGATTATACTGAGACTATCTGCTGGAGAGAAGAGGCTAGAGATGCTGGGAAGGAATGAGAGGGATAAATTAAGATAAGTGTAGATTAGCAGATATACAAGCAAAATATAACTAGATGTATTTCAGTCGCGGCGTCATCCAAGAAAGGTATCACCTTGTTGCACAACCGCGGTCCTTTGTGGCTCAACGCACGCGACTGCAATAGTGCAGAGTGCTGCATAAGTTGATACTGCAGTTGAATATTAGCGTTGAAAATCTGAAGGGAATCAGAAGAGGCATTCACAGGACATATGGAAACTAACATTCAAATTTCATCAGCGAAAATGGTAAATTTGGACATACACAGCCTAAACCTAATTCAAACTTTTCAGTGAGACTACAGAGACCGATATCCTAAAATAAGTAAGCGTATTAAGCTTGAAGCAGCCTAAAAGTTGCATTACCAAGGTATCAGCATGGAAGTATTTAAGCTAATCAGATTCGAGACTCAAATTATAGCATGAAAAGGTAACATTCTTATTTTTACAGTTTCTCCCCAAAAAAAAGCAAATAGTGACGTACACACGTCAAAATCAATATAGATATTTTTCTAAATAAAACTAATTACTATTTAAAAAAGTACAGTAAGAAAAAAGTAAGTTTTATGCAAGCTGTGTGTATACAGCAGACATTATAAACAATGGTCTTGAGGGACCACAGATGTTATAGGCATATTAAAAATATTATATTGATTTAACCTAGTAAAATCAAATAAAGTTAACACTGACTTACTTTCGAGCAGAAGCGACATTATTACAAGTATATGATAACTTACACAACCTAACATAAAGTGATTGTTTCCTGTGAGGAAAATACATCAGCACTAAAAGCTTAAAGATAACCATATGAATTTTCCAGCTATTACACATAATACAACAAAATTTGTACTTGCTTAGCCTAAAACCATGAAAAGTTCCATTTCCTACGATGCATTAGTCACTGAAGACTGATTCCGTTCACAATTCTTGTATTTTAATCAGAGGAAACTGCTATATCCGTAGGGGTCATATAGCGACTGTTGAATGGGTTAGGTAAGCTTCGTTAGGAAACAGAACAATTGTTTCCTGATGCGGGTCTTAGATGATCACCAGCCGCTGGAGCTTTTGGTCATGTGACCGAGGCCTTCCGCTGGCTTACAGGTCCACCCCTTTAAAAAATATGTTCATAGTGTGGAATGGGAGTCATTCAAATTCAATCCAAATTCGATTAAGAGACCCCCATCATGATCAAGGTAAAATTTACAAGTCATCTACACACTGTATTAACTATACCAACCTTCTACTAATATACACCAGTGTTGAAATTCTGAAAGCTAATGAGAGGAACCTGACTCCAGTTATCACACGGAAACAAAATATGGGAATTACTTGTGTAACATTGCACATAGGTCACCTACACATGAGAGTAGTCCCATGAATCTTGCTCAAGATACATTATACCAACGTTGAAAATTTGAGGCCACTCGAATAAGGGGTTCTCAAGTAACAAACGAAAAATTATGAGAATGAAAATATTGCTGAGAATGCTACGAAAAAGAGGAAAGTTTCCCCTTCGTTAAGCTTAAAAAAAACGACATAAAAACACGAATTATTTTTTCAGTTTCTCTTCTTATTCACATTTAATATAAAATTGTTTACAATCATATAAGGAAAAAATATTCATTTTTATTTTTTAAAAAATCTAATTTGATAACATTTGGAAAACATGACAAATTGGCAGCCACACAGCTGATCAGGAGACAAAAAAATGGCGAATTGAAATTTACACAGCTCAAAGTGACAAACTTTGTTTTTAAAGTCCACCAATGGTAAAAATTTGATGCCTATCAGAAAAGGCATTGTCCAGTAATTGATCTGATTCCATTTATTGTTTTCTTAACTTTCAGCAGCAAATTTTCAAAGCCGCACCTCCTCCTCAGATTAAACTAAGGAATATCATCCATCTTACACAATGCATTGTCAGAAAAAGCATTTGTTGTTTGTTGAACAAAAATAAATATCACTATTCATTAAAACTGACAAATTGGGATTTATGCCATTCAATAGCAATCTTAACCTTGTGTCAGGAAACCACACCATTGGTGAAAAAGTTGAAACCGATCATACGTGTCATTATCCAGGTATGGCACGGATTTCAAAGATTTCAAGTATTTTTTTACTAAATGGGCACTATCCTGGCCCTAAGATGCAAACAACCATTAAATGTTGAAGCTGTTTAGAAGAGGTAAACTGAAATTTATTTAACATGATTTAACGTGGCTAAAATTTTACACTATTTTATACATAAAATCGTCAAGTCTGTCTCTATACACCTGAATTTCACTTGGATGTATCTCTTTTATTTTGAACATTTTTAAGGTTACGTCACTGAGAGTTTTGAAAGTCATCCGAACCTTTCCAAGATGGCGGGAATCGGTTCAAGAACTTTGATCATAGGGCACATGAGCATACTTTTGATATACCTTTGAAGAGTTTCGAGAGTTTATCTACTCTCTGAGCCCGGCCATGGACCAGGCTCGTCTGGTGCTTGCCTGATCAACCAGGCTGTTGCTGCTGGAGGCCCGTTGCCCCACATATCCATCACAGCCTGGTTGATCTGGCACCTGGTGAAGATACTTGTCTAGTGTCCTCTTGAAGGCTTCTTTCTACAATTGTTCCAGCAGTGTTTCTGATATTTTCTGGTAAGATGTTGAAAAGTCTGGGACCCCGAATGTTGATACAGTGTTCCCTTATTGTCCCCACCGCACCCCTGCTCCTCACTGGGTTTATTTTACACTTCCTCCCATATCTCTCACTCTAGTATATTGTTATGGCAGTGTGCAGATTTGAGACCAAGCCCTCGAGTACCTTCCAGGAATATATTATCATGTACCTCTCTCTCCTCCGCTCCAATGAGTACATGTTCAAGACTTGCAGGCGTTCCCAGTAGTTTAGGTGCTTTACTGGCTCAATGTGAGCCGTAAAAGATCTCTGTATTTGTTCCAGCTCCGATATTTCTCCTGCCTTGAACGGGGCCGTCAGCACTGAGCAATATTCTAAGTGAGGGAGCACTAGCGATTTGAAGAGTGTCACCACTGGCATTATTTCCCTTGTTATGAAAGTTTTCAATATCCATTCCGTCATCTTTCTGGCTGTCGTGATCTTTGTCTTGTTATGGTCTTTAAAAGAAAGGTCCGCTGACATAATTATTCCTAGGTCTTTTATGTGTTCCTTACGTTCTATTTGGTGACCCTCTTGAGTTCTGTATATAGTGCTCCTTTTGAGTTCTTCATTCTTTCCATACCTAAGCAGCTGGAACTTATCACCACTGAACGTCATGTTGTTCTCCACTGCATGCCAAGTGTTGAAATTTTGAAGCTATTGGATGAGTTCTTGATTTATGAGCGAATAATAAAGTTGGAGGGAAAAATTTAGGCAACCTCTTATAGGCCCCACTTCAGCGATACCTTAATTATTTGAGTAGGAGAGGAGAGGGGAAGAAGGGGAGAAGAAATGTGAGGAAGGAGGGAAAAGAGAAGAAAAGGAAGGAGACAAAAGAAAAAGGAAAGGACGAGGAGAAAGAAGAAGCAAAGGAGGAAGAAGAGGTACGCGGGTAAGAAAGAAAAGAAGGCTAGGGATTAGTGAGCCTTGGTAGGTTTAAGAGCGTGAGACGTGAGAGAAGCGAAGAATGAAGGATTGAGACTGTGAGGATGAAGGTAGAGACCAGGAAGATGTGTGACCTACATTTCTACATTATTTGGTGTTTATCTGTTTATTTAATGTTTGATTATTGATGTTTCATGGCAGGACTGCTACTGTAACAACAGATACTTATCACCATCTGACAGCTGAGATGATGTCTAGGCACACTGTTGTAATTGCCCATTTTTTTACAGTATTGTATGAAAGGTTTGAAATTAATTTGTAAGAAAGCGCGAGGAGGAGGAAGGTGCTGTTACCACTTTGCACCTTCTACATAGTGAGTGTGGGTAGGGGTTAACTGTTTCAGTCTTCCAATTCCTCCATAACTCAGTTGTGGTTTTACTGTTAACTGGGGAAGGGAATGAACTGTGCTCTGTTTCCAAATATGTACATACGTACATACATACATACATACATACATACATACATACATACATACATACATACATATATATATACATACATACATACACGTGCATACACACACACACACACACGTGTACGTCTTTTTTTTTGAAGCATAAAATTTCTAAACATTGTCTTGTGTTCGTAGCTTATGTCCACTGTATGAACTCCTCTCAGAACTTTGATGTTTATACACTGTCCTGTGTGGTTAACTAGGTTTTTAGCAGTAATGTCCAGTGTGGACTCTCATTTTCACTACATGGTTGATTGACTTCGCCTCTGGTAGCAAGGGTCGCCACTCTGTTATTCAGAGAATCAATAACACACCACGCACGCAAACACTTGGTTTGAGTCAAAATCTTTGTGTGAACTTTGACTCTAACTGACCTTGTCTGGTGTGGACTTAGAATCAAGAATAGGCTGCTTCTGCATGCTTAATAGCGAGTGGTTTTTGTATTTGCCTAGCTTGGTGGACTCGGTCTATGCTAGGATTGAATGGACTTTCTCATTGCCTTGTGAGGACTTTGTTTTAACTAGATGGTACCTGCACACTGTGTGTGACCTTGAGAACCTGTACTAGTGAACTGTCTACCTTGATACTTCTCCAGGTCTTAGAGTGTTATAAACACGTATCTTTTATATGATTAGTCCAATGTTGGACTCGAGTATCATTTGTCGGATGATTAACATACATTTGGCATACTTCAGTATATTTTACCTTGTGACTACTGTTTGTCAGACTGTAAATATATTTGTATACGCCTCTATTTAATACAGTCGCATATTACACTATGATATACTATATCTCTAGACTGGTCAATGAAAATGAGATTTTTTGTTTATAACCGTGAGATGTTTGCCTACAACAGACCCTAGTTTGAAAGCAGACGAATCCATATTTCACAGGTTGAAGAGACAAGAAGGGACGTTGAACAGACTAGAATGGAGGGCGAGTATAAAAAAATGGTGGGAGGTAAATTATACAAAAAAAAAAAAAAAGTCATACTGGACGGTTGAGGAATACAAGAACTCTTCATCTCTCAACAGAACACACACTACCACGTACAATCTACTTAATAAGTCACACTGAATTCTGAACACTCAATACTCTTAATACACTCTATACAGCTATTCTATTAAATAAAAAAATCAATCGCTCTATATTTAGGAAAATACTACCGTGGAAAATAATGTACCAAGGAACACATTACAATAATAATGTAATACACTATATACGAGTTATTACAATGATTTTTTACATAACTGAGACAAGGGAATACAAATATACTGGTAAAAAGTGCACTTTTAATTAGTCCACTACGATTCATTTATCAACCTCCACTTCGTTTGTCTGTCCAACAACAACAACAGGTCCAGCTCAGGGCCTCATAGAGAAATTTTGGAAGGCGGAACAAGACTGCTATGGGGCCCCTGGGGACAGGCTGAGGCTTCTGTCAAAACTGAGAATTTGAAGCCTAATAAAACCACTGGTAAACTTCCATAAGTGCTTTATTTCCGGCGCAGAACAATAACCAAATAAACTTTATACATACACTTTGTAGATTTTGAAAGTTTTGGTTGACCTATAACTATACAAGTGCCTAAATTTTTAAACTTTTAATAAGCTCTTTCAAAGTAAAATAAATTCTTAAAAGTTTAATATTTACTTAGACTACTTAGTGAAATGAGCTTTTCTGGCTTTCTTGTCTGCAAAATTTCTAATAGCACTATCAAAATTAATTACTTTGGCAATACTTGACTCAATTATCAGTCTTACTAAATCAACAAGTCGAGTTTGACACATGGTAGCTCTTAAAAAGTTTTTGATATGTTTGAATTTGCTAAAAGATCTTTCTGCTGACGCTACTGTAGCTAGAATTGTCAACAATATTCTCAAACGCAAACTTCTGGGAATATCTCACAAAGTTTAGTAGTCTGTTAATAAATTTAACAATTCTAAACGTTTCAGTTCTGGTTTTCCAAAATTTGTTTTATGATAAAGGTTGCATTTCTGCTGCAAAATCTTCATTAAGGTCTGGATGCCGGACCAATGTACCAGCTGAACTTCCCCTCTCACAGGCCCTGCCAGCCTTCTTCTGTCTCTCGACCTGATTCCTTTACCATCGGTTTCAGAAGTGGCTTCACCATAGGTCTGGCATTACTGCATTACTTCACACTTCCTAAGTGGGTGTGGGTATGGATGGAGCGTCACAAAGCGAGGGTGAGTAGACAGGGAGGTAGAGTGAAGGCTAGAAGATATAATGAAGGCAAGAAGGGTGAAAACGGGAATTGACAGGAAGACAATGAAGGAGGGTGAAGAAACCAAGAGGTGAGGGTGAAGAAGCCAATAAGGAAGAGTGAAGAAGGCAGGGAGAGCGTAGAGGTTGTACACAATGGGTCTCCGTGATCTGGCTTAACAAATGAGCTGTAGGTTTTTGGCTCTGAGCGAGTGGTAATGGTGTAGTGGTAGTAGAGGTGGTAGTGGTGTAGTAGTAGTAGCGGTGGTGTAGTAGTGGTAGTGGTGGTGTAGTAGTGGTAGTGGTGGTGTAGTAGTGGTAGTGGTGGTGTAGTAGTGGTGGTGGTGTAGTAGTGGTGGTGGTGGTCGTGTAGTAGTAGTAATGGTGGTGGTGGTCGTGTAGTAGTAGTAATGGTGGTGGTGGCGGTGTAGTAGTGTCGGTGCTGTAGCAATGGTAGTGGTGGTGTAGTGGTAGTGGTGGTGTAGTAGTAGTGGTGGTGTTGGAGTAGTAGTAGTTGCAGTAGTAGTGGTGGTGGTGGTGGAGTGGTAGTGGTGGAGTGGTAGTGGTGGTGTAGTGTTGTAGTGGTGTACTAGTAGTGGTGGTGATGGTGGTGGTGTATTAGTGGTGGTGATGGTGTAGTAGTAGTGGTGATGGTGTAGTAGTAGTGGTGATGATGTAGAAGTAGTGGTGATGGTGTAGTGATGGTGTAGTAGTAGTAGTAGTGGTATAGTAGTGGTGGTGATGGTGTAGTAGCAGTGGTAGTAGTAGTGGTGTAGTAGTGGTAGCTGTGGTGTAGTAGTAGTAGTGGTAGTGTAGTAGTAGTAGTGGTAGTGTAGTAGTAGTAGTGGTAGTGTAGTAGTAGTAGTGGTAGTGTAGTAGTTGTAGTGGTAGTGTAGTAGTAGTAGTAGTGGTAGTGTTGGTGTAGTAGTAGCAGTAGTAATAGTGTAGTGGTGGTGTAGTAGTAGCGCCAGTAGCGGTGGTGTAGTAGTAGTAGTAGTAGTGGTGGTGGTGGTGTAGTGGTAGTAGTGGTGGTGGTGGTGGTGGTGGTGGTGGTGGTGGTGGTGGTGGTGGTGGTGTAGTGGTAGTAGTGGTGGTGGTGTAGTAGTGGTAGTAGTGGTGGTGGTGTAGTAGTGGTAGTGGTGGTGTAGTAGTGGTTGTGGTGGTGGTGTAGTAGTAGTGGTGGTGGTGTAGTAGTGGTGGTGTAGTAGCAGTGGTAGTGGTGTAGTAGTAGTGGTGGTGGTGTAGTAGTGGTGGTGTAGTAGCAGTGGTAGTGGTGTAATAGCAGTAGTAGTAGTGGTGGTGGTGGTGTAGCTGTGGTAGCTGTGGTGTAGTAGTAGTAGTGGTAGTGGTGTAGTAGTAGCAGTGGTAGTGTTGGTGTAGTAGTAGCAGTAGTAATAGCAGTGTAGTGGTAGTAGTGGTGGTGGTGGTGTAGTGGTAGTAGTGGTGGTGGTCGTGTAGTGGTAGTAGTGGTGGTGGTGTAGTAGTAGTAGTAACGCCAGTAGCAGTGTAGTAGTAGTAGTAGTAGTAGTAGTAGTAGTGGTGGTGTAGTGGTAGTAGTGGTGGTGTAGTAGTGGTAGTGGTGTAGTAGTGGTTGTGGTGAGGCAGTAGCAGTGGTGTAGTAGTAGTGGTGATGGTGTAGTAGCAGTGGTGATGGTGTAGTAGCAGTGGTAATAGTGGTGTAGTAGTGGTGGTGGTGGTGGTGGTGGTGGTGTAGTGGTGGTGGTGTAGTGGTGGTGTAGTAGTGGTAGCTGTGTAGTAGTAGTAGTAGTAGTAGTAGTAGTAGTAGTAGTAGTGTAGTAGTAGTAGTAGTAGTAGTAGTAGTAGTAGTAGTAGTAGTAGTAGTAGTAGTAGTGTAGTAGTAGTAGTAGTGGTGGTAGTGTTGGTGTAGTAGCAGTAATAGTAGTGTAGTGGTAGCAGTGGTGGTGTAGTAGTAGTGGCAGTAGCGGTGGTGTAGTAGTGGTGGTGTAGTGGTAGTAGTAGTGGTGGTGGTGTAGTAGTGGTAGCTGTGGTGTAGTAGTAGTAGTAGCAGTGGTAGTGTAGTAGTAGTGGTAGTAGTAGTGGTAGAGTAGTAGTAGTGGCAGTAGCGGTGGTGTAGTAGTGGTGGTGTAGTGGTGGTGATGTAGTAGTGGTTGTGGTGGTGGTGAGGTAGTAGTAGTAGTGGTAGTGGTGTAGTAGTAGTGGTAGTGGTGGTGATGGTGGTGGTGTGGTAGTGGTGGTGTAGTAGTGGTGTGGTAGTGGTGGTGGTGTAGTAGTGGTAGCTCTGGTGTAGTAGTAGTAGTAGTGGTAGTGTAGTAGTGGTAGTGTTGGTGTAGTAGTAGGAGTGGCAGTAGCGGTGGTGTAATAGTAGTAGTGGTGTAGTGGTAGTAGTGGTGCTGGTGTAGTAGTAGTAGTAGTAGTGATGGTGTAGTAAGGGTTGTGGTGGTGTAGTAGTAGTGATGGTGTAGTAGTAGCGATGGTGGTGTAGTAATAGTGATGGTGGTGTAGCAGTGGTTGTGGTGGTGGTGTAGTAGTGGTGGTGGTGGTGTAGTAGTAGTAGTGGTGTAGTAATGGTGGTAGTGTAGTGGTGGTATAGTAGTAGTGGTGATGTAGTAGTAGTGTTGATGGTGTAGTAGCAGTGGTAGTGTAGTAGCAGTGGTAGTAGTGGTGGTGTAGTAGTGGTAGCTGTGTAGTAGTAGTGGTAGTGGTGTAGTAGTAGTAGTGGCAGTGTTGGTGTAGTAGTAGTAGTAGTAATAGTAGTGTAGTGTAGTGGCAGTAGCGGTGGTGTAGTAGTAGTGGTGGTGTAGTGGTTGTGGCGTAGTGGCTGTGGTGTAGTAGTGGTTGTGGTTGTGAGGTGGTGGTAGTGGTGTAGTAGTAGTGGTGTAGTAGTGGCGATGGTGTAGTAGCAGTGGTAGTGGTGTAGTAGCAGTGGTAGTGGTGGTGTAGTAGTGGTAGTGGTGGTGTAGTAGTGGTAGTGGTGGTGTAGTAGTGGTAGCTGTGGTGTAGTGGTAGCTGTGGTGTAGTAGTAGTAGTCGTAGTAGCGGTGGTGTAATAGTAGTAGTGGTGATGTAGTGGTAATAGTGGTGCTGGTGTAGTAGTAGCGATGGTGTAGTAGGGGTTGTGGTGGTGTAGTAGTAGTGATGGTGGTGTAGTAGTGGTGTAGTAGTAGTAGTAGTAGTAGTAGTGGTGGTGGTGGTGTAGTAGTAGTGGCAGTAGCGGTGGTGTAATAGTAGTAGTGGTGGTGTAGTGGTAGTAGTGGTGCTGATGTAGTAGTAGTAATGGTGTAGTAGGGGTTGTGGTGGTGTAGTAGTAATGGTGTAGTAGTGGTTGTGGTGGTGGTGATGGTGGTAGTGTAGTAGTAGTAGTGGTGCAGTAATGGTGGTGGTGTAGTAGTGGTAGTGTAGTAGTGGTTGTGGTGGTGTAGTAGTGGTAGTGGTGGTGTAGTAGTGGTAGTGGTGATGTAGTAGTGGTTGTGGTGGTGTAGTAGTGGTTGTGGTGGTGTAGTAGTGGTAGTGGTGGTGTAATAGTGGTTGTGGTGGTGTAGTAGTGGTAGTGTTATTGTAGTAGTAGTGGTAATGTAGTTTACCTGGAGTTTACCTCGAGAGAGTTCCGGGGGTCAACGCCCCCGCGGCCCGGTCTGTGACCAGGCCTCCTTAGGTCAGTGTCCCAGGATGCGACCCACACCAGTCGACTAACACCCAGGTACCCATTTTACTGATGGGGAACATAGACAACAGGTGGAAAGAAACACGTCCAATGTTTCTACTCTGGCTGGGAATCGAACCCAGGCCCTCACCGTGTGAAGCGAGAGCGTTAACCACCAGGCCACCAGTGGTAGTGTAGTAGTAGTGGTAGTGTAGTAGTAGTGGTAGTGTAGTAGTAGTGGTAGTGTAGTAGTGGTAGTGTAGTAGTAGTGGTAGTGTAGTTGAAGTAGTAGTAGTGGTAGTGTAGTAGTAGTGGTAGTGTAGTAGTAGTGGTAGTGTAGTAGTAGTGGTAGTGTAGTAGTGGTAGTGTAGTAGTAGTGGTAGTGTAGTAGTGGTAGTGTAGTAGTGGTAGTGTAGTAGTAGTGGTAGTGTAGTAGTAGTGGTAGTGTAGTAGTAGTGGTAGTGGTGGTGGTGTAGTAGTGGTTGTGGTGTAGTAGTAGTGGTGTAGTAGTGATAGTGGTGTAGTAGTGGTAGTGTAGTAGTGGTAGTGGTGGTGTAGTAGTAGTGGTGGTGTAGTAGTAGTGGTGTAGTAGTAGTAGTAGTAGTAGTAGTAGTGGTGTAGTAGTAGTAGTAGTAGTAGTGGTGTAGTAGTGGTAGTGGTGTAGTAGTGGTAGTGGTGGTGGTGGTGGTGGTAGTGGTGGTGGTGGTGGTAGTGGTGGTGGTGGTGGTAGTGGTGGTGTAGTAGTGGTAGTGGTGGTGGTGTAGTAGTGGTAGTAGTGGTGGTGTAGTAGTGGTAGTGGTGTGGTAGTGGTGTGGTAGTGATGTAGTAGTGGTAGTGGTGTAGTAGTAGTAGTGGTGGTGTAGTAATAGTGGTGGTGTAGTAGTAGTGGTGGTGTAGTAGTGGTGGTGGTGTAGTAGTAGTGGTGGTGTAGTAGTAGTGGTGGTGTAGTAGTAGTGGTGGTGTAGTAGTGGTAGTGGTGTAGTAGTAGTGGTGGTGTAGTAGTAGTGGTGGTGTAGTAGTAGTGGTGTAGTAGTGGTAGTGGTGGTGTAGTAGTGGTAGTAGTGGTGGTGTAGTAGTGGTAGTGGTGTAGTAGTGGTAGTGGTGGTGTGGTAGTAGTAGTGGTGGTGTAGTAAGTGGTGGTGTAGTAGTAGTGGTGGTGTAGTAGTGGTGGTGGTGTAGTAGTAGTGGTGTAGTAGTGGTAGTGGTGTAGTAGTAGTGGTGGTGTAGTAGTAGTGGTGGTGTAGTAGTGGTAGTAGTGTAGTAGTGGTAGTAGTGGTGGTGTAGTAGTGGTAGTGGTGGTGTGGTAGTGGTGTAGTAGTAGTAGTGGTGGTGTAGTAATAGTGGTGGTGTAGTAGTAGTGGTGGTGTAGTAGTGGTGGTGGTGTAGTAGTGGTGGTGTAGTAGTAGTGGTGGTGTAGTAGTGGTAGTGGTGTAGTAGTAGTGGTGGTGTAGTAGTGGTAGTGGTGTGGTAGTGGTGTGGTAGTGGTGGTGTAGTAGTGGTAGTGGTGTAGTAGTAGTAGTGGTGGTGTAGTAGTGGTAGTGGTGTAGTAGTAGTAGTGGTGGTGTAGTAGTGGTAGTGGTGGTGTAGTAACAAGAGACCCTTCACTCATTACAGCAAACTCATACACAAAAAAATGAGTAGATATGGTAAGGTCAAAAAGTCAGAAATCAGTGATGCATATCAAAGTAGTCTAGGAGGTGGGGCCAGGAGCTGAGACCCAATCCCCGGAAACACAGCTTGGTGAGTGGAGACTGACCTAGTAGCGACCAGTGAAGAGGCGGGGCTAGGAGCTGTGATTCGACCCTTGCAACCACAATTAGGTGAACACACACACACACACACACACACACACACACACACACACACACACACACACACAAGAAAAAAAGGTGTTACACAAGTACGACATTATGGATGAAGACCAGTTTGTGATACCTGTCCATTACTACAGCAGGAGCCGTCGCCGCCGCCACGTTCACCAATCTTAACTACTGTCACACTGTAAGTCCCCTGCCGCCCCTCCACCAACACGTCACCCACCTGTTACGTACACTGCACGTCCACTCTTTCCCCTCCACCATCTCGTCACCCATTTGTCACTCAGAGCACTACCATAGTTCGTTGACGCCTCACCCTCCCTTAAAAGCCCCGACAATCAGCAGCCATCATGTGATAATTTCTTAGGCAAATTATGTGCCTACACAATAGTCTGGGTTTCCTCTAAGTTCGTATATAAACGCCGGAACAGCAACAAAATGCTACAGTTTTATTTTAGCAGATATTTAATTTGTTTCAAGGTTCCATAATTTTTTTTATATACAGTTGATTGTACACATTTCCAATACCTGTTATCCCTGTTCACCTGGGTGTTAGAAGACTGTTGTGAGTGGCAACTTGGTGATGGTAATATACCTTAGGTAGGACTGAACTCGCTACATAGTCCATCCTTATCTAAAGTATACTGCTAGCTCCAAGATGCCACTCGGAAAAGTTTGTTAACACTCAGGTGCCTATTTACTGCTAGGTGAACAGGGGCAACAGACACTGGAAGCCTACAACAACTGACCAAACTCTCCTACTCCACCTCGCAGTTTATCCTACAACTTACAACAACATGCGGGAAGAATACTAACGCTAAGAGACTACAATTTGTGACGCGTTTATGTTAATTCGCTGTTTGTTAACTATAAGCCATTATAAGTTATTTTACATTAAATTTAAATTAACAGATATTATTTTTTTGCAGAGTGTACGAAAATAGCTATCACGCAGAGGAAGAGGTCGTGCTCCGAGTACCATCTCCGGGCTGCCATAGCAGGAAGTATGCAGTCTGGTCACTGTTCTTACTTCAGCCATTGTAAACTTCAGCTCCATACACGAAGTGGCCTGTCATGCACGGACACACCCAGATGTGCCCAGTGAAGAGACGTAGGTAGAATACCTCTGATATGGAGGAAATAGTATGGTGATACCGACAAGATGTGGAAAAAGACACTTATGTACAGTTCAGGTCATTTATTAAAGAAAACGTTTCGCCACGAGTGACTTCTTCAGTCCTAATACAGAGAAAACTAAGAAAACGCGTATACATATAGTAGTAGGAGTCAGGTGAAGTGTCGCTTGGATAGAGGTGGTAGTGGTGGTAGCAGTAGTAGTAGTCGTGGTGGGACGGATGGCTACAGAGGGACCTGTTAACATCATGTTACAGCAGTTTCCAGAATGGGTAATATCCTGGAAACTGCTGTATCATGTTGTCAACAGGTCCCTCTAGCCATCCGTCCCACCACGACTAGTACTACTACTACCACCACCACTACCACCTCTATCCAAGCGACACTTCACCTGACTCCTGCCACTATATATATGCGTTTTCTTAGTTTTCTCTGTATTAGGACTGAAGAAGTCACTCGTGGCGAAACGTTTTCTTTAGTAAATCTCCTGAAATGTACATAAGTGTCTTTTTCCACACCTCTGATATACCTTTGAAGGGGCTGGAGAGTTTCCTTGCTCTCGAAGCCCGTCACTAGGCCAAGCTCGTCTGGTGCTTCCCTCATCAACCATGCTGTTACTGCCGGCGGCCCGCTGGCCCACATAACCATCACAGGGAGATGGAGGGAAAGGGCAAGGCTGAGGGGATAGGGAAGTGGAAGGGGGCAGGGAGTCAAGCAAGCAGGCATGGTTCTCTAATCACGTGAGCGAGCCAGCAGGTGAGGGTGACGTCAGTGACTGGTCTAGCCACACCACACCCACACACTCCACGGTCTTCACCTTCAATCGTACATCTAATCCTCAGGCTGTGTGAAATTCTTGGTGGGAAGAAACCAAAATGTACAACACAAAGTAAGTTCGGGCGAGAGAGAGAAAGCAGCTCACGACCTAGAGATCTTTAAGGTAGAATGAACTCAGCAGGATGCAGTCATCATTTCAGTGAGGACACAATTACCAGAGCATAGTCAGGAAGACACTACTAGCAGGAAACAATCGGGACAGCAGAATACAATCATCAGAGCACTATCAGGAAGACACTACTAGCATTAAGCAACAGGGACATAGCAAGATACAATCACCAGGTAAGGACCAGTACACGACATAGTCAGCAATACACATCCCAGACATGAATCCTCCATGGATCAACAAACTCCATCTTACCCCATGATCGTCTCCATCGACACACACACCAACTTTATTACCCATGTTCTTCAAGGGGCTGCCCATACAAACTCCCCCTCACCTCTGACACTAACTTGGCCCAGAACAACACTCGCCCCTCACAATTATGGAAACAAAACTATAAATCATCACACAGTTATTTGTTCAGCCATCATTTGTCACTTATTGTATGCTTGTACTGTTTATATGTAAGATACAGCATACACAAATAACCCGCACATAAAAGAGAGAAGCTTACGACGACGTTTCGGTCGTGACTTTATCAATGGTCCAAGTCGGACCGAAACGTAGTCGTAAGCTTCTCTCTTTTATGTGCGGGTTATTTGTGTATCGTTCCAGTCACGGTATTGTGCCTTTTTTTTTGTTTAAGATACAGCATATTTCTACTGTTTATGTGAAAGATACATCATGCTTGTACTCTTTGTGCAAGATACAGCATACTTGCACTGTATGTGAAAAAATAAAGGAGTGTATATTTTTATTAAGATACCCACAAAATTAAGTAAACCCAATGCAGACAAGCTTGAAAAGTAAGGAGCTGTATATTTCGTTCTCGAACTGAGATTCTCTTCAGCAAATGATTATGTAATGATGACTTAAACCAAAATAATCAACACAAGAAGAAGTTTCAAAATCCTAGAGCTACAATGTCTAAAATCATAACTAAACATCGTAAAGTCAAAGCTTCACTCCCTAAAGAATAATAGGAGGCCTGACACCAGCCTAGCTATATACCAAGTTAGTGTCTGTCAACTGATTCCCCAATTATTAGCACTATACCGAAACAAATAATAGTAACACTTTTGTTGTGGCTAGGTCGGTCTCTCTCTCTCTCTCTCTCTCTCTCTCTCTCTCTCTCTCTCTCTCTCTCTCTCTCTCTCTCTCTCTCTCTCTCTCTCTCTCTCTCTCTCTCTCTCTCTCTCTCTCTCTCTCTCTCTCTCACTCTCTCTAGCAAGATAGGCCCTCAGATGGCGCAGGTGCCTCCTCTCTGACGACATCAAGATTGTACGGCCAGCATCCATTAGCCGATGGATCCTCTCCTACCTTCCCTTCACACCAGCCCTACACACCCACCCACCGACATACACGCCCACACACACACCCACCCACCGACATACACCCCCACACACACACACACACACACCCACCCACCGACATACACGCTCACACACACCCACCCACCGACATACACGCCCACACACACACACCCACCCACCCACCTTTCCATACGCCCCTAACACCCTCAATTTCCTTCACACCAAACCTACACACTTGCACTAAAACAGGAATACTGTTTTACACTAACAGCTATAGTCAAGGCAAGAGAAAATGTGGACTAGAACTGGCAGAAAACATTTGGAAACCAAATTTATTCAATCTAAAAACTATTATACTTCCTGGATTGCAGGCGAGAAAAATATAATTAAAAATCTATACCTGTTAAGACTTAATAGAGCAGGAGGCGTAACTGAACGATAATACCAAAAATGAAAAACAATACCCCAAATTCAACCTAAGTTTTCTGAATACCATCCTTTGTAATGGAGGATAAACTACCAACCAATTGGTTGTTCCAAAACATAACTATGTAAGACTGTGCAAAACATCTGATGTTAGTGTGTGAACTGCACCCGTCAACACTCAACATCCCCGCGCTTGTCTACATTCTACACACCAATCCTACACACCTGCCTAATTAATTGCCCCTTCCTTATCAATCACTGACAATTCGACCCCTGCAAATACACACACACACACACACGACTAGTCCCGGAGCTAAGGTGAATGTCCTACGAGGAAAGGTTAAGGGAAATCGACCTGACGACACTGGGAGACAGGAGAGTTAGGGGGGATATGATAACGACATATAAAATACTGAGAGGTATAGACAAGGTGGACAGAGATAGGATATTCCAGAGATGAGACACAGCAACGAGGGGTCACAGTTGGAAGCTGAATACTCAGATGAACCACAGGGATGTTAGGAAGTATTTCTTCAGTCACAGAGTTGTCAGGAAGTGTAATAGCCTGGGTATTGACGTAGTGGAGGCAGGATCCATACATAGCTTTAGGAAGAGGTATGATAAAGCTCACGGAGCGGGAAGTGTGACTGGGTAGCGGCCAGGTGAAGAGGCGGGGCCAGGAGCTGTGACTCGACCCCCGCAACCACAACTAGGTGAGTACACACACACATATACACACACACACACACACACACACACACACACACAATCTCTTGATACAAAGCAGACAAGACCCCGGTCTTCACTATAATAACACCTGTTACCATGGATCCTTCATCTCACGTCCTACACCTGTTCCTTCCAAAACCGCCACACATTACACGAATCCCAGTCACACCTGGTGTCCGGTTCATTAACAATGCCAGGAGGATAGCCACGAGCTCACCTGCGCCCTGCATGCAACCTTCTTTAAGTCCATTGTAGCGTAGCTGATATAGTGTTTAATATTCATTACCAGTGGTGTGATTAGCCTTCCCGTCCTTCCTACTGCTACGTACAATGTCTTTCATCACTGACCTCTTGGAAACTTATACATAAGAACATGAGATAGATCGCCGTTACCACAACATACGTCTGTGCATATATATATATATATATATATATATATATATATATATATATATATATATATATATATATATTTATATATATATATATATATTTATATATATATATATGTCGTGCCGAATATGTAAAACCGGTCAATTAGCAAGAACTAATTTAAAATTAAGTCCTTTCCAAAATTTTCTCTTATACGTTTAATGATATATTTTTTTCATTAATGTTAATGTAATTTTTTGTAATTTTGCACCAAAAGAAACTTAGAAAAACTTACCTAACCTTGTTATGAAAAAAAGAGCAATTTATTTTAGCCTAACCCAACTAAATGTATTTTAGATTTATTTACAGTAATTTAATACTAAACAAAGACAATGAAATATATTTTTTTCGTTAGGTTCAGAGTGATTTTGGTGAAATTATTGCATACACAAATTTTCACTTGTCCTATATGGCAAGATGAGCGTTGCTATTTAAGCCAAGATCGCAAGTTCTGCCTATTCGGCACGACATATATATATATATATATATATATATATATATATATATATATATATATATATATATATATATATATATATATATCGTGCCGAATAGGTAAAACTGGTAATTTAGCAAGAACTCATTTAAGTCCTTTCTAAAATAATAAGGTTAGGTAAGTTTCCTAAGGTTCTACTGGTACAAAATCATTAATTTTTATATTAACATAAATGAAAAAAATCTTTAAATGTATAAGAGAAATTTTTAGAAAGGACTTAATTTTAAATGAGTTCTTGCTAAATGACCAGTTTTACGTATTCGGCACGATATATATATATATATATATATATATATATATATATATATATATATATATATATATATATATATATATATATATATATACATTCCATGTTCCAGCACCTCAGCGTGGCCATCCAGAGGGGAAATGCTTGCTGTATACCTGGCTCACGTCCGGCTTCGGAGGAGCTGGAGGAAATTCATGATCTTTAATACATTGTACCACTGTATTCATGTTTGTGTTTTTCTGTAAATGTATTCTGTTTATTAATAATGTTCACATAGAATATAAAATATAGGGGGTGGTACGAGAAGAAAATATTCAAACAGCTCCGGGGGAACCTTGAGTCTTCTCTGAGGATGAGGGTCCCCAGTCCAGTGTGTGTCGTGCCGAATATGTAAAACCGGTCAATTAGCAAGAACTCATTTAAAATTAAGTCCTTTCTAAAATTTTCTCTTATACGTTTAAAGATATATTTTTTTTATTAATGTTAATGTA